>NC_069507.1:93555971-93568471 GCF_027579735.1 Bombina bombina | reverse complement strand
TTAATTTTATGAGCGCTTATTGCTACCGCGACCTTGTGGTAGCAATAACTAGCCACTTGTAATGGCTGGTTATTTATTGCGCACAATAAATTAGCACTCCATTTGTAATCTGGCCCTTTGTGTATATATTTGTATATACAAAAAAAATGACTTTAACATCCCAAAGTATCCAATACAAAGAGAATAAAAATACAACCAACCTGCTACATACAATGTTTATTTTGTTACATAAATATGTATTTAATATGTTTAACCTTTTAGCGCCATTATGGCGTTGTATTCCGTCCAAATGGCACTGGGCTTTAGCGCCCTAGGACGGATTACAATGTCATTGCTGTTTGCCTGTCCTGAAGTCAATGGCGCTTCCTGGATGTGATCGCGGTCTGGAGGGCTTGCCAAGCATCATAGGGACGCCCCCCTGACCCGATCCCATCATTGAAATCTCGCAATCGCATGCACGATCGCGGGATTTCAATTTGTTTACATCGGAACGTTGTTCCGATGTAGACAAATTAACCCCGTCATCAAAGGGTTAATATTGCTTGTATAAATATTATTAATTATTGTATTTTCTACAACGCCAATAACTTTTGTTATGTTTAAGGGATTACCCAGATCTAATAAATAGTGTTGACAACTGTTATTACAGAAAGGATTCCATGTAATCTCTGTAGAATTTTTTTTTAAACCATTCTCTAATGTTGCAACAGAATTGCCCACAGGATGTGATGTTATCATTTGATTACAGGAGAGGTTGTATTTAATAGTTGCTCTTACAGTATAAGATCTGTTGTAAATGGATTTATGATGCATTCAACTGAAACACTAAGCAAGAAGCAAAGGTACATTTAAGCTAAATTGACAAACCATGCTAATAATATGTGTAGTGTTGTTATCTTTAGGTTAACCCCCCCCCCCCCAAACAAAAACAGAAAGAAACAGATGAACATTTATAATATGCAACCAAAAAGACTTAAAGGGACACTGGACCCATATTTTTTCTTTCGTGATTCAGATAGAGCATGCAATTTTAGGCAACTTTCTAATTTACTCGTATAATCAAATTTTCTTCATTCTCTTGGTATGTTTATTTGAAAAGCAAGAATGTAAATTTAGATGCCGGCCCATTTTTGGTGAACAAACTGGCTTGTCCTTGCTGATTGGGTCTGAACCAAAAATTTGCAGGCTCCTTAGCTTAGATTCCTTCTTATTCAAATAAAGATAGCAAGAGAACGAAGGAAAATTGATAATAGGAGTAAATTAGAAAGTTGCTTAAAATTGCAGGCTCTATCTAAATCATTAAAGAAAAAATTTGGGTTCAGTGTCCCTTTAAAAGGGATAAGAAAGCAATTTTTTTTTCTTTCATGATTCAGATAGAACACTGGTTTTCAAACCTGTCTTCAGGCCTCCCCTACAGGCCAGGTTTTCAGGATTACCTTGAATGAGAGTAGGTAAAACGGCAATGTTTACTAATCAGCTGATTATTTCACCTGCGCTCCAGTTCAGATATCCTTAAAATGTGGCCTGTTAGGGAGGTCTAAGGACAGGTTTGAAAACCAGTCAGATAGAGCATGCAATATTAAGCAACTTTCTCATTTACTCCTATTATCAAATTGTCTTCGTTCTCTTGGTATCTTTATTTGTAAAGTAGGAATGTAAGCTTAGAAGCCGTCCCATTTTTGGTTCAGAACCTGGGTTGCGCTTGCTCATTGATGCCTAAATGTAGGTCATAATGTTTTACCATTGATTGTTCTATTCTAATTTCATTCTATTTAGTAAGTGTTCTTTATTTTCTAAATTTCTGTCATGTCCCCCTATTAAAGGGGCATAAAATTGCAAAAAGAAAATACTTTACAAATTTACTATTGAGCTATTGCTTACATACAATATAGGTATTTATCAGACTCCCTGAAAAAGGGTTAAACAACGTTAAAGGGACACTGAACCCAAATGTTTTTTTTCATGATTCAGATAGAACATGACATTTAAACAACTTTCTAATTTACTCCTATTGTAATTTTTTCTTTGTTCTCTTGATATCTTTATTTTAAAAGCAGGAATGTAAATCTTAGCAGCCAGCCCATTTCAGGTTCAGCGCCATAGAAAGCGCTTACTTATTGGAGGCTGACATTTACTCACCAATAAGCAAGCATAACCCAGGTTCTGAACCAAAAATGGTCCGCTTCCTATGCATAACATTCTTGCTTTTTAAATAAAGATAGCAAGAGAACAAAGAAAATTTGATAATAGGAGTAAATTAGAAAGTTGCTTAAAATTGCACGTTCTATCTGAATCATGAAAGAAATTTTTTTGGGTTCAGTGTCCCTTTAAGGTCAGCTCCAAAGCAGCAATGCACTGTTAGGAAATAGCTGACCATATCTGGTGAGTCAATGACAAGAGCCGTATGAGCATAACCACCAATCAGCATATACTGTAGCTCTCAGTACTTCTTATCTAGGTATGCTTTTATACAAATTATACCATAAGAGCAAATAAATTTAATACTAGAAGTACGTGTCTTAAAATTGCATGCCCTGTCTGAACCATGAAAGGTGAATTTTGACTTTGATGCCCCTTTAAAGGGATGTTAACCCCAAAAATGTTCTTTTATGATTCAGATAGAGAATGCAATTTTTTAATTTTTTATTGAGGTTTAATATGCAATAACAGACAAGCAATACTTCAGATAATGTGTTGGTACAGTAAGAAAATCATATCAATTGTCTTGAGAAAATATTATAGAATCATACCTGTTGCATCACAGGATAGTTTGGGGAAGAAAAAAAAATGAACCTCCTATTTTCAGAATACAATTAAAGGATAACAGTGATGTCATCTTTTTCTTTACAAAATAGAAATAAATAAATAAAAAAAAAAGAACAATCCAATCATTTTATCAAAGCACAAAGATATTAACATAAGTTTTATCGAAGATACATCAGACCATACACCTCATTTCCTTTTTTTTCTTTCTTTTTCCCTCTTAGAGAGTCACCCTTCCATTACCCAGAAGGTCACTCTTAAGCCTGTCTAAGCTTCTGACATCATGGGGAGATTAAGTAATAATAAATTAAACATAAATCACTTTGAGCATAAGCAATATATATCATTATTTAACATGTGCAATGATTGACACAAATTATGCAAACTTATTTAATCATCTATATAGAGTAGCTTACTCTCTACTTAAAAGAGAGGAGAACTAGAGGGGCGAAGGAGCGGGGAGAAAGGATTTTTTTTATATATATATATATATATATATATACATACATGCACATACACATATACACATACACATGTGTATATATACATACATATTAATTATATATGTAGATTACCAAATCCCCAGTAACACTATTTCACTATTCCTAAAGGGATATATAAGATATTCTATTTCATTTGTAGTGAAGCTTTTAACAAATGGTGACCACTTTTTGAAAAAAGTATAAATGTCTCTATCCTTATTCATGTCTACGTTGTGTTGTTCTAATATATAAGAGAATGCAATTTTAAACAACTTTTTAATTTATTTCTTTTATCAAATTTTCTTCTGTCTCTTGGTATCTTTTGGTGAAAGGCATGGATGTAAGCTCCAGAGTGTGCATACGTCTGGTGCAATAGCACTAGATGTCAGTACTATTTCCTGCCTTATAGTGCTCCGGACACTTTCCTAGGAATCTCTTCAACAAAAACAAATTTGATAATAGAAGTACATTGGAAACTTTTTTTTAAAATGGTGAGCTCTGTCGGAATTACCAAAGAAATTGCTTAGGTTTCATATCCCTTTCAATGAAAGATTAACAACATAACCGCTAAAATTTAGAATAGAAACTGCTATAGGCACCTGTATGTTGGAACAAGCTACACACATTTTTTTAGGTCACCTAAGTGATCCTTTTAATCTTTTGCCACCAAATGTCAGTAAATATAGTATATACCTTTTTGTACAATTTGTCTACCTTAAAGGACCAGTCAACACAGTAGATTTGCATAATCAACAAATGCAAGATAACAAGACAATGCAATAGCACTTAGTCTGAACTTCAAATGAGTAGTAGATTTTTTTTCTGACAATTTTAAAAGTTATGTCTATTTCCACTCCCCCTGTACCATGTGACAGCTATCAGCCAATTACAAATGCATACACGTACCATGTGACAGCAATCAGCCATTCACAAATGTATACACGCTTATTCTTGCACATGCTCAGTAGGAGCTGGTGACTAAGAAAGTTTAAATATAAAAAGACTCTGCACATTTTGTTAATGGAAGTAAATTGGAAAGTTGTTTAAAATTGCATGCTCTATCTGAATAATGAAAGCTTAATTTTGATTGAGTGTCCCTTTAAAGTACTTTTTACATATTGCCATTTTTAATATTTTGTTGGTCTATCTTACTGTGCTATTTCCCCTTGTTATTTCCATAACACGTGTGAATACAAATAATATAAACTTACCAAGTTACTATATGAACACTGTGTTTTCTCTGTTCACTTATCCTGTTCCAAACATTGTAATGGTTTCCACACCAACCTAACTGAAATGGCCTTTTTTGAGTATGGACTTAATTAACATATTTTTGAGTTCATTTTGGAATCCTTCCTTCATAAAGAGCTTAGAGAGAAGTTCAAAGGGGAAGAGATGATATATTGGATCCCGGTGCCCACAAAGTTATTGTCTTCATTCCTACATGTCAAGCATTAAACTGATGACATGTCTAAATAAAGAGACTTGTAGAAGAGATTAAAGTCTTTATCAGGAGTAGTGTTGATAACCGCTGACATTACATGATTATATCTTCAGTTTCAAGAGAATAACATAGTTACACCATTGCAGTCTGTACACACACAACATTTTGCCCATTTACAGAAACACTTGAACAAAAATTTGAAATAAATTACAAAGTCAAAATTTAAAGGGACAGTCAAGTCCAAAAAAAAACGTATTTGTAGAGTATGTAATTTTAAACAACTTTCCAATTTACTTTTATCACCAATTTTGCTTTGTTCTCTTGGTATTCTTAGTTGAAAGCATGCTAATTTCTTAGACCTTGAAGGCCGCCTCTAAGCTGAATGTATTTTGACCACTAGAGGGAGTTAGTTCATGTGTTTCATATAGATAACATTGAGCTCATGCACATGAATTTACAGAGGAGTGAGCACTGATTGGCTAAAATACAAGTCTGTCAAAAGAACTGAAATAAGGGGGCAGTCTGCAGAGGCCTAGATAAAAGGTAATCATAGAGGTAAAACGTGTATTATTATAACTGTGTTGGTTATGCAAAACTGGGGAGTGGGTAATAAAGGGATTATCTATCTTTTAAAGCAACAAACATTCTGGTGTTGACTGTCCCTTTAAATTTTCATGGGTTAAATACAGCAATTTTAAACTGATTTGCAGTTTACTTATATTATCAAATTTGCTTAATTATCTTGGTATCTTTTGATTCAGGTTGAGCAATGCACTACTGAACACATATTATCCAGCCAATTACATTGTGTATTTGTGTAGCCACCAATCAGTGTCTAGCTCACAGTAGTGCATTGCTGCTCCTAAGCATACCTAGGTATGCTCTTCAACATCAGATATCAAGATATAAAGCACATTTGGTAATAGAAGTAAACTGGAAAGTTGTTCAAAATTGTTCTATCTTAATAATTAATTTAATTTTGACTTTACTGTCCCTTGAGACTATATAACAAGAACGAGGGCCCCTCCTAGTGCAGAATATTTACAAGCACTACACACCAAGATTCCCCAATAAAACAGGTACTCAAAATGGTACACAATTGTGCTGAATCGAGTGTGCTGAGTGATAGCCGTGCATCAGCTCACTGGTTCCACACATCAGCTACTCTTGAGGAAATATAAGCCAGTATTGGGATTCACTACTCTCATTTGCCGTAATATAGACTCCAACTTGTGTGTAAAATATATCATTTTTAATCAAAACTGGGTGTTTATTTAGTCTATTTCCATTGGTGCAGCCTTCAGATCACAGACACAGCAGCACCTAGTTTTTATTAAAATTATATATGTTACACACGAGTGGGAGTCTATATTAGGGCAAACAAGAGTGGTGAGTCCCAATACCGGATGCTATTTCCTAAAGAGTAGCTGTTACGTGGGAGTTGATGCACAGCTATCACTCAGCACGCTTGATTACGCACATTTGTGTGCTGCCACCATTGTGAGTACCTGTTTTATTGGGGAATCTTGGTGTGTAGTGCTTGTAGATATTCTGCACTAGGAGGGGCCCTTTTTATTGTCTTTACCAGTTGCCTGATGATGTGGATATCATAAGAGGAACTCTAGCAAGATTGGATCCACAACAGTCGATATAAAGGACTTTGATTTTGATTTTATTGTGAACTGTATAATTGTTTATATTACTTGGGTCTATTGCAGCCGATGTGTAAGATTTTATTTGATTGTAGTCTGCATTTGGATAAAAGTATTATATTCCCTTTTATTTTTTATTTTTTTGCAAGCTGTTCCTTTAATTTTGATACTAAGACAGTAAAATGTAACCATTCAGATACAATATGCAATTGTAAAACTTTCTAATTTACTCCTGTTATCAAATTTATTTTGTTCTTTTGGCATCCTTTGTTGAATAGCATAACAAAATATACTCTGGAACGCGTATACGTAGGTTGAATAGTGTATGGCAGCAATGTTTTTTGTAACGATGTAAGTGAAGATGTGTTCAGTGAGTTTTAAACATGATCTCGCCTCCTCTGCAACCTCACGGGTACTTAGAATGTAGCTCAATAATAATTTGTAATTGGTTTTTAAGAATAAATGCTCAGCACTACATTTTTTTGGTTACATGTATACAAGTATTCCTTTTCTGTCTTTGCATTTTCATAAATATTTAAGAGTTAAAGGGTCAAATTTTAAAACTTTCATGATTCGGACAGAGCATGCAATTTGTTTACAAATTTGATTTGCTCTCTTGGTATTCTTTGTTGAAGAACACATCTTGGTAATATCAAGAGCAGTGATGCAGTGCTAGGAGCTAGCTTGTGATTGGTGGCTGCACATATATGCCTACCTCGTCATTGGCTCACTGCTCCTGAACCTACTCTTCAACAAAGGATACCAAGAAAACTAAGCAAATTTGATAATAGAAATGGAAACTTATTTAAACCCTTAACAATCGATAAGGGATTGTTTGTTTATAATAGCATGGGTCTTGCTGCTGATGGCAAGACCACAATAAGAAGTTAAAAATTACATGCATTTTCAGAATGATGGAAGTTTAATTTTGACTTCAGTAGTGTCCCTTTAAATTAAAAAAAAAATAAGTTTATCAGAAATAAGAAAGTCATGTTTATATTTTGCTTTTTAATTTCATTATTAAAATTAATTAATTTAAAATTCAAACTGAACACATGATTAAAACCAAAATATCATTTTATATCTTAAAAGATAATTCTTAAAACACGGCAAGTTTTTACTGTCATTTTCATTTTCTGAAATAATTTATGACATGTTAAAAAAGAAAAAAACAGTGGGTGTTTTTTTATTTTTTTAATTACACAGCTTCTTGTTAAATGAATTCAGCTTATATGAAAGGAAAGTCTATTTGAAGCAGTGGCATGTTCCAATCAATAAATGTAAAACAAATTAACAATTCACTAAGTCATTTCAAATATCAATAGTTATGTTTCCACATTAATACTTGGGAAATGTATTTTCACTGTCGCAGCAACACTGACTCATGCTGCAATTCGTCTACATAAAAAAAAACGTGTTTCAGACACTGCTCTGAAATTAAATAAAGGCGCAGAGTGTACATAGGCTTTAGTTTTCCATCTGAATTTATGAAAATCCAATGCACTGCTTCAGCAAAGGTCACAAATCTATTACAGTAAGTATTCTGGATCTCTGCCAGCGAGTCTAGGAAACGCTAAAGAAGACAATTTTACATTTGCAAATTGTAAATCTCCACAGGAAAACACTTATTTCTCAATCAAAATCATTATATTAGGAAGTCTTATTTTAAGGAAAATGTTATTTATGACATATGATTCCTGCATCTTTCACAAAACAAATATTTATTGCTTTATTAAAGGGGCACTCAAAACTAAATAAATTATATATAGAATTATGCATTCAAAGAAAAGATTAGCCTTTGAATAACATGTAGATGTATTTTTTTAAAGTTTTGTTACATGTTTAAATATTGACAGAATAAGTGTAACGTTTTAGTGTCTATAAAACAATGGTGGCTGCCATGTTGTAACTTAGGTTACCTTCTCTGCTGTTGCCAATTAGGGACAGTTATAAATAGGTCACTAGAGTGTGCAGCCAATGACTGTGCAGAATATAACAGTGTTCTGCACTTCCATTTGTAACAGGAACTGAAAAGATCACAATCTCAGAATGGAATTATAGGAAAAGGGGACAAAATAAATAATGAAAGTATATTGCAGAGTTGTTTTTATATATACGATTTATCATTTTATATTACAATCTCAAGGTTTTTAATGTCCCTTTAAATACCAAACTAGACTGCAAGTATTTAATATAACTACATTTTTTTTCTTTCATGACTTAGAGTGGACAATTAAAAAAAACAACTTTCCAATTTATTTATATTATCAAATTTACTTTGTTCTTTGGTATCCATACTTGAAAAGTAGCAAGGTAGACTTAGGAGCGTGCACTTGTCAAGAGGACTATATGGCAGCAGTTCTGCTGCCATCTAGTGTTAAAATGTATTTGTGTAAAACTGCTGCCATATAGTCTCCAGACACTACATGCTTTTCAAAAAAGAATACCATAAAGGCAAAATTAATTTGATAATACAAGTAAATTGGAAACTTAAAATGATATGCGCTAAATTGTATGCTCTATCTAAATTGTGAAATAAATATTTCATGACCCTTTGAGAACAAGCAATAAAGTGAATAGATTAATAATACATATCTCTTCTAATCTTGTTAAGTTGGCCGGAACTCTTTGCAATACAGGGTTTTAAAGGTTAACCAATACTATTTGATTAGACATGGGCTTTTCATAAGGCAAAGTAAGCATCTGCCAAGAAGAAAAGTGATTTGAGAGTGTAACTGCCTGATTGGTGCAGTAATGTGCATATGGGATAGGCAGACACAATCAAAGAAGTTTACTCCAAAATGTTGTGATACATGGTGAAATCTCACAAGGGTATGTCAAAATCCTTTAAGATCACAGCAAACAAAAGTGTTCGACTGCCCAGATATCCCAGATAAAAGCTGTAGGTGTCAAATTTTCTAGCAATATAAAGGGATTGACCAACTTTACCACTCCACGATTAAAACAAAAGGGGTTTTATTATAATTTTGGTATGCATTTTGTAAATATAATTCCCTTTTTAGTTATGGAAAATGTATTGGCTATAAGAAAAGTATTATGGCTTGTATTATTCATTATATTATAATAAGTGGGTTAAAAGTAACCACTCACCTAAACACGTAGAAAGGTGTAAATAGATTTTTACTTTTGATTTAAACATAACTGATGGTACTCAAATAAGTGAGGGACAACTGGAAAGGCCAAAGGAAAACCAACGCAGAGAAAATTACTGACTGATTTGATGGCTAAATTATACTCAGCCTAAAGAGGATTAACATAAGCTGACTCCATAACCAGCAGTATCACATAGACTAAGCATACATCTTCCTATCACCAATACATTAATATACACACAACTCTACTCACAGTTCCCTTACAAGATAATAGAACTGAAAAATAAAATAAATTCATTTACTTTTACTCTTTTTTTTTGTCCCTCATTTTCTGAAAAAAGTGATTTATAATACAGTAATAATATAAATGTCTACAGCTGGTCATCTAAAGGCCCCAGACACCAATGTGACATAATAATAACTTTTTCTTCAGTATAGATAAATGATATCCAACTATTGTGTTAGAAATCATTCTAATTGTTTTATACAGGAGTACATTTTCTTAACATATCTAAAAAGGTATCAAACACACTGTAGACAAAACATTTTTCACTAAGCCATGAGTTAAGCTCTAACTTTACTTTCTTATCTCCAAACTACTTCACACAGATAGTTTTGCATTTATTGTTTTGCTTGGCATTTTTATGGAATCATTGCAGATGCTTTCTCTATACTTTTGCTTTGCATAATCTAAGAATTTAAGACTCATAGTTATCACATTATCTTTTATTCCAACAAATAAATTATTATGATTATTATTTTTCATTAATCATTTTATTATAGGCCTAGTTGATACAACAAATTAAAGACGGTATTCTTTAAGCTGTCTAGCAAGACATGTCTTTACAGAAAAGAGAGACTTTAGGGTTTCTGCACATGTATAGAACACTTCATTCTGTCATCAGAACATAGGGTTGCCAAATCTCACAAAATTACTAGAAAGTCAGTGGGCAATCTAGGGAAACAGATGGTGGGCTCATGATTACAACTCAGATAAGCACCCATGGCTCTAAAGCTTACGTAAACAATACGCCCACACTGGACCTCATATTAGATGCCAATGCATGTAGATCCTGTCAGCTGGATGTCCATACTGGATCTCAGACTACATCTCATTGCATCTAGATCTCACTGCATGTAGGCCTAGACAGAACCCTACCCGTATCATATCTCAGGTTAGATCCATAATTCTGTGATGTGCCATCAGACCAAGTCAGTTATGAGTTATATAGTGTGCCTGTAGACCTTTGCTCATACACGCAGCTGTTCATGACATCACCAACAAAATCTTGTGCATGTTGGGTTTGCAGGGAAGCTCTGGTAGAGGATTTGGATGCACATTTTCTGCAATATGGGATTAATAGGTTGATACAGAATTAACTGGCTGCTTGACCTTCATAAAAGAAAAACAAATAAATAAAGCCATGGACTAGATTGTCTTCGGAGCTCAAGGAGTAAGTCTGCATTTTGCGTAAAGCTATAGAAAAAAATGCTTTTTATCAATATAATTTATTTTATAATAAGTTATAAGTGAAAATAAAAAAATACACAAATTTAGGAGTTGCAATGGAAGTGATGGATTCAAAGGACAAATAAAGCTATTTTATATATAAATATAAAGTACAGCTACAACCAATCACTTCATTGCAAAATATTTTGATGCACTATAAGCATTAATAACGGTCAGTTAGTTGGCAAAATTGTCACTGTTTAGCTATCCACCTTGAAATGCCTTTTTTGCAAGAAATCACTGTATAAGTTCTGAATCCTACAGGATGTACTCAAGCCTTCGTGAAAAAACACTATTAATATGTATGTATATTTATGTGTATATATCGAGTTTAAGACTTTATTTTAATGTATGTAAGTTGTGTTTGGTGCACATTTTTTTTTAACTCTTACATTTTACACTAGGTCCACACTTGGAGCAGGCCCGACATGCGTTAAATATGCAAAAAATGGAGAGAGAGAGTCCGATGGAGATTATCCTGTGCAAAACTCTTCAAATGGATCATTTGTAACATACACACACAATAGATCAGAGCCAAAAACCACTGTAGTCACCCCTGTCACTGCATATGTGAATCATAAACCGGATAAAGAAGGGTTAAGGTGTTCCTCCCACCTTTTTACCGAATCTGGTTCCAGGCTAGAATTGGGGACCGGGAATATATCCCTCCTACCCCTCCGAAACAGTCAGTGTGGACATAGTGGAAATCCCAGTGTGTGTGTATATATATATATATATATATATATATATATATAAAAAGAAGTCCACTCAGTAAATGGTAGTGTGGGACTCAACAGCTGCAACGTCTGCCGAACTCGATATGGGCAGTGGAGATTTAGGTGCCTGCGGGAAGGGTTCACTCGCTGTACCGTATCAGCTTATGCAAACTTTAAATCCTCCTTTGTCGGCAGTTCCTTGGCTTGCTGTTGCGGCTCCAAACAGTGTGTGTGTTCCGTTACTGATGATGTCACAGGAAAAGTATGTGAGGCTTGTGATTGGCCCTTGGCATTAGATGTGTGTATTCATCCGGAAAGCATATAGGAGCCCCAGTGCTCCGTAGTGAATATGTGAAAAAAGGAAGGTTGTAAAAATCCAGACAAAAAGCAGCCTTAAATTGTAATAAAATACTAAAGTTTATTGAAACAATTAAAATTGATACAGGAAAAATAGTGGCTTATAACTCACCCTGTGCAAAAAATGAGTCAGCCAAGAGAGTGAATGGTCTGACCGGTTTCAGTCTTCATGACCATAATTATAGACCTGTTTGCGTTTTCTTTCAACTTGTAATATGCACTCAAGTTAGCACTGTCGCAATATTACTTATCACGACTCACACTAACAATAGCGCACCACTTGTAATCTATCCCTAAATGGGGCCCTATATATCTATAGACACAAAGATGAGAAACAGAAGATATCCATTCATCTGCTGAAAATGTAACCATTCTTTGATTAGTAAGAATCTTTAGACTTCAATGATCGTTGTAGTCAATATTGTCAATCAAAATGTTGCGCAAAAAAAAAAAAGTATGAAGT
>NC_069507.1:93525971-93548471 GCF_027579735.1 Bombina bombina | reverse complement strand
AACCATTTAAAAACTTACTTAGAAGCTCCCAGTTTAGCTTTGTTGAAAAGGTTAGCTGGAACACCCACCTAAAGTGGTTCTATAGCAAAAAAGGAGATGATCCTCCTTCCTTTGCATATGAAAAGACCCTTTACACAAATAAGAGCAAGCTGGAGGAGGAATACATCAGTATTCTTCTAAAACTTTGGGGCTTGGTTAGGAGTCTGAAAAAGTCTGAAAATCAGCGCAATATTGTTTAAAAATAAGCAAAACTATTCATTTTTTATTTTTTTTTAAAAAAAACGGAATATAGGCTATATAAATGGATAATCTACAAAACATTTATGGGAAAAAAAAAATCTATGTATAATGTTCCTTTAACTTGGTTCTTCACAATCTTACAGAGTAAAAGAGGCCAACATATTAACCTAGTACAATTTACATAAAATCTTTGTAAAAAGAAAATAGTATTAAATAGTTAAAATGAGCAGTCCTCGCTAAGCAAACTATACTGAAGACGAAAGTCTACAGAAATTTTATATTTCAGAAAGTCAAATCTTTCTGATGATTTCTCTATAAATTAATAACCTTAATTATTATTATACTCTATAAAGCGCCAACATATTGCGCAGCGCTGTCCATGGGTACAATTTGTATAAATTAAACTGATACAAAACTTGTAAGAGACAAGACAAAATTTGACAAATACATGAGGCGTTGAGGGCCCTACTCCCATGGGAACTTACAATCTAGAAGGGTATTTCTTTCCACTTAAATGTCTTTTACAGAACATTAATGCTTTAGTGTGTTAGTAAAGAGTTTCTAAATGTTAAAATAGATTGTTTAAAACAAATGTATTTTTGTGTTAATGGAATATTAATGGAAGAATGAAATTCTTGGTAGTTTTTTTTCAAATTTAAAAAAAAAAAAGATAATTTAACAATATACATATTCATGCCAAAATATTTCTAGTTTCTCACTCTTACTGTGCACGAAAGCTGTTGAGTATACATCGGCAGGTCACATGCACATGGGGGTCAATTTATTAAAGTGCGAGCAGACATGATATGATGTAGCGTATCTGATCCGTTGCATATCGATAAATGCTGGTGCAATGCCGCCCCCTTGCAGATTTGTGGCCAATCGGCCGCTAGCAGAGGTGTCAATCAACCCGATCAGGTTGATTTCTGTCCGCCGCCTCAGAGCAGCGGTCTTTAGAATGCTTCTAACTTCTGTTTTCGGGGAGCCAAAAACGGGGCATCAAGATCCGTACGGAGCTTAATAAATTGACTGCATGGTATGAACCGTATTAATGACACAATGAACGTCACTGCCAGCACTAGAATAATGCACAATACAGGAATACATGGGCACTCTGCCTGAGATGGAATCTGCAATCCAATATTTGATGATGATGTCCCTTTTATTTTGTGCATGTAGCACTACAATAAAGAGTGAGACAGATTAGCCGTACCACTACGGACTCTTTTTGGAATGCTCATGAAGATATACATCGTCATCTTTTCCAATTTTTTACATACACTGTAGATCAAAATAACATTGGATGTACTTTAAAGGGACAGTTATGGTTAAAATGAATGCGCTACTAGTGTCTGGTTGGTAATATAACAATGTTGGTTGTGCAAAGAAGCAAGTAGACTGCCCCTTTAAGTACATGATTTGACTTCCCTCATTTGGTAGCATGGACTAGGCATAATATTCTGAGATATTTTGCAAGGAAATTAATTGATGAATGTTTATTGCAATGTTGTTTTATTTTCATTATAAGAATCTGAGGGGAATTACATTTTTTAATTTTAATGTTCCTTTAAAATCATTTACTGGACAAAAATGAGTTTATATTATTGGTATTACAACACAGTATTAAAATATAATGCATCTTGGATAAAGATGGAACGGCTAAGCATTATAAAGTAATAATTGAGAAAATGTTCTGTAGAACAGTGTAATTAATGAATCAGCAGAGACATTCTGTAAAGAACAGTGTTGTCTAAACCACGCTAGTCTGTTATGTAACCGAAATAAATCATTTCAATAAAGTATTTGACTTTAAAAAATGTACTTTTAGATTATTAAACTACAATGAATGGATAACTACAACAAACATATGAAATGTATCAAAGATAGTATTTCCTTAGATTAGTAAAGCTAAAATAAAACACTCTAATATTAACAGATTTAAAACTGAAGATCTAAATACACGCACAGAGAAAACTAATGTTAATTTTAATATGGTACATGGTGGTCGACGTTAAGAAAAATATGCATTACTTTATATGGTTTTCTGTGTTCTTTTGCAAGTTCATCTGTATACAATTAAATCACTACCCAATAAAATGTATCAAAGCTTTAAACAAATTCCTGATCCCATGTGTTAACATAGCTATATAAATGACATTTAATATATTTTTCTAATAAGTAACCAGATGAACATACCTATCGTATGAAATCATTGCTTACACAAAAATACTAAAAGCCTCTCTAATGTTTCAAAACAAGCTGAAAAAAGAAAAGATTGTTTAAAGATATGTTCGTTGGTCTTGTTTCATGTTGAGAGAAATTTTAGAGGAAGAAAAAACTGACAGATAGCAAAATAAAAAAAATTAAAAAACCTTGAACAATATTTTGGCCTTGTAATTATGTTAATTAAAGGGACATAAAACAAAAAAAAAGTATTTCATAATTCAGATAGCACATACAATTCTAAACAACTTTCCAATTTACTTCTATCAAATTTTATTAGTTTTCTTGTTATCCTTTGTTGAAAGGCAAGGATCTAAGATGCAGTTTTGCAATAATATTATACATTAGCAGGAGCACTAGATGGCAGTATGATTTCCTGTCATGTAGTGCTTCAGGTACGTGAACGCTACCTACCTAGGTATCTCTTCAACAAATACTATCATGAGAAGGAAGCAAATTTGATAATAGAAGTAAATTGCAAACTTTTTTAAAATTGTATTCTCTATCTGAATAATGAAAGAAATATTTTGGGTTTAATGTCCCTTAAAGGTACATTTTCATTATTTAAACACAGTTCTATAAACTAGTTGACAACTTTCCAACACATTCTAATGTACTGCTATTTCAATATTACATTTCCAATTTAATTTGCCTTGATATTATTATATAATAATTTTATATTCAGAGGTAACAGTATATTTATACAAATCAGCATTTTCAATACAGTAAGGGGTACTCTTTCTTTTAATTTTAATATATAAAAATTATGTCTTTAAAGAGAATTCAAAAAAATCTTATGTGAATCTACTTCTACACAGCAACTATTTAGGCGTATATTCTTAAAGGGACAGTTTAGTCCAAAACAAACTTTCATTATTCAGATAGGGCACGTAATTTTAAACAATTTTCCAATTTACTTCTATCACCAATTTTGCTTTGTTCTCTTGATATTCTTAATTGAAAGCTAAATCTAGGAGGTTCATATTCTAATTTCTAAGCCCTTGAAGGCCACCTCTTAGCTCAGGGCATTTTGACAGTTTTTCACCACTAGAGGGTGTTAGTTCATGTGTTTCATATAGATAACACTGTGCTCACGCACGTGGAGTTCCTATGAGTCAGTACTGATTGGCTAAAATGCAAGTCTGTCAAAAGAACTGAAATAAGGGGCAGTTTGCAGAGGCTTAGATACAAGATAAACATAGGTAAAAAGTGTATTAATATAACTGTGTTGGTTATGCAAAACTAGGGAATGGGTAATAAAGGGATTATCTATCTTTTAAAACAATAAATATTCTGGTGTAGACTGTCCCTTTAAAGAGCCAACATTCCAAAGGACATTCCAAGACAGGAATTTCAACTCAAGGTCATAGTTGTTCTATACACAAAAAGCTGGTATTTAGAAGAGTAAAAAAGAGCATTTACAAACACTGAAATAACCTGACTTTAAAATGACAGAGCAATGATATGCTCCAACCACAGGCTGTTTTCAGCAATTCAATATTGACTTTTTTTAACCTTTTGAAGGAGGTAAACGTATATTTAAAGAATAGACTGTTTCAAAACAAAATGCTCTGACAAAATAGAGCATTTTATTTTTACATAACTGATTTACTCCTTTTATCAATTTTTTTGCAGACTGCCTCTTATCTCAGTTCTTTTGAAAAAAAAAATGGCTTAAAGGGATACTGAACCCATTTTTCTTTGTTCTCTTTGTATCTTTATTTGAAAAAGCAGGAATATAAGCTTACGAGCCGGTCCATCTTTGTTTTAGCACCTGGGTAGATCTTGCTAATTGGTGCCTACATTTAGCCACCAATCAACAAGCGCTGCCCAGGTGCTGAACGAAAAATGGGGCGACTTCTAATCTTATATTCCTGCTTTTTCAATTAAATATACCAAGAGTACAAAGAAAAAAGGGTTCAGTATCCCTTTAAGCCATTTTTTTTCAAAAGAACTAAGATAAAAGGCAGCCTGAAGAGGTTTAGATACAAGGTAATCACAGAGATAAAAAGTGTAATGAACAGATTATCTTTTTAAACAATAAACATTTTTAAGTAGACTGTCTCAAAAACTTCCATGATATGCATAGGGCCACCTGAAGACGTATTTAGGCTAAACTACAGAAACAAACATGGCAGCCTTGATGGTTCTTGTCTTCGTTTGTTAATCAATGTTTCTGCATTTTTAAAAAGAAAAAAAAATATATATAGTAGGATTACTAGGATTAGAAATTATGTGTTCAGCTTTATTCTGGAATTACATGATCACAACCTATTATATTAAACATCTACACATCTTAGATCATTCTAAAATTGTTCCAATTCCTTTAATTACAGTTTACTTTTTTCTCACAACAAAATTAATTTAGGAAAACATCTGTTCTACAGTTCAAACCAGATAAGCTTTGTTAATGTCACATTTAATTATTCTTTGTATGTGCTGACCAACTTTTTTTTTTTTTTTACTTCAATTTGAGGACACCTGTTTTAAGCTCACTCAATTGGCCATAGTAACTTCTACTATAAATAATAATTTGGCACTATAGCAATGATGAGAAATATGTACTAATCTATACCAGGTTTAAACAACTAAAGAGTTGGGAACATTACCATAACTACAGTCATAATAGAAACAACAAAGCTAAAACTTAAAGGGACACTAAACCCAATTTTTTTTCTTTCTTGTTTCAGATAGAGCATGCAATTTCAAGCAACTTTCTAATTTACTCCTATTATCAATTTTTCTTTGTTTTCTTGCTATCTTTGTTTGAAAAAGCAGGAATGTAAGCATAGGAGCTGGCCCATTTTTGGTTCAGCACCTTGGGTAGTGCTTGCTTGATTGGTGGCTACATTTACCCACCAATCGGCAAGCGTTACCCAGGTGCTAAACCAAAAATGGGCTGGCTCTTATGCTTACATTCCGACTTTTTCAAATAAAGATAGCAAGAGAATGAATAAAAATTGATAATAGGAGTAAATTAGAAAGTTGCTTAAAATTGCATGCTTTAATTAAATCACAAAATAAAAAAATTGGGTTCAGTTTCCCTTTTAAGCATGGGTGTTTTTTGGTGGTTGTAGATGTGTAACAGATTTTGGGGTCAAAGTTAGAAAAAGTGTTTTGTTTTTATTTGTTCATCATATTTTATAATTTTTTTATAGTAAATTATAAGATATGAATAAAATAATAGTATCTTTAGAAAGTCCATTTAATGGCGAGAAAAACGGTATATAATATGTGTAGGTAAAGTAAATAAGTAAGAGGAAAATTACAGCTAAACACAAACACCTCAGAAATGTAAAAATGGACCTGGTCCCTAATGGTAAGAAAATTTAAAAATAGCCTGGTCACTAAGGGGTTAATGATTTAGATAAGGCATGAAAGCTTTAACAATTTTACAATTTACTTCTATCATATAATTTGCTTGCTTCTTGTGGTATCAGGAGCACCAATGCACTTCTGGGAGCTAGCTGGTGATTGGTGGCTGCTCATATTTGCTTATTGTTGTACTGAATTGCTGCTCCTTTAACAAAGGATACCAAAAGAATGAAGCACATTTTTAATAGAAGTAAACTGGAAAATCTTTTAAAGCTCTATTTAAACCATGAAAGATTAATTTTTACTTTGGCTGTTTAACCACTCAACCTATAAAACAATAACATGATGTTGTTTTCTGGAATGTTAACTCGAATCATTTTAGTATGAGTGATATAGACTTTTTCTAAGAAACTGTATGTTTTTTGGGAATGTTTATGATTACTAGGGATGGGCGAAAGTGTTTAAATTTGAATTTGATTGGAAGAACAATTTTTATTGTTGAAATTTGATTTTCGATTTTGAATTTTGGTTTCGATTTTGAATTTTGGTTTCAATGTCGAATTTCGGTTTTGATTTGGAATGTTGGTTTCAATTTCAAAATATTACATTTATAAAAGATAAATGTAGATTAGAAATAATATTTCGAAATCGAATATTACAAATTAGATGTGCAAAACACAAATTCAAAATCCAATGTTAGTAATATTTTTACATTTAATCTAAAATAAATAACTAAACATTCGATTATTTGAACAAATATTTTCAAATGTTTTTTAAAATTATTAAACATTAAAACAAAAAGAATGTTATATGAACATTTGAAATCCAAACAAATGAAAGTATAGAAATTTGTTTTAAATTTCAAAACATTCGCCCATCCCTAATGAGGACAGACAAAGAAATCAATATTCACTGTATGGAGAAAATCTATCTTCAATTATATGAACATTGTAGCTTATGTTAATCTTGATATTCATTTTTTTAAATTGTGCTGGTTGTTTTTTTTTTAATGTAATTTTTTTGAAAGTGAAATTAAGCACTAAATAAATGTTAGATAGAATGATACATTGAAAGAAAAGATAACATGTCGATGTAGCTTTTAAACTTTCATTAGCTGTTTAAATATTGACAAAATAAGTGGTTTAGTGTCTATAAAACAATGGGAGCTGCCATGTTGTAACTTAGGTTACCTTCTCTGCTGTAGACAATTAGGGACAGTTATACATAGGTCACTAGAGTGTGCAGCCAATGGCTGTGTTCTGCACTTCCATTTCTAACAGGAACTGAAAAACTCACAATTTCATAATGGAATTACAGGAAAGGGGGACACAATAAATAATGAAAGTATATTGCAAAGTGTATATATATATATATATTTTTTATCATTTTATATTACCATCAGAAAGTGATTAATGTCCCTTTAAGGTGCTGCATTGTTTTATAATTAGAACACATAACAATATGGATAGGTACTAGGCCTTACATTTTCCCACAGTAGTGATAGCTATGGAACTCCACAATAGTCCCTTTGCATCATTAATTGCCATCCATAGGGCTATACATGATATGCAATATTTATACAATATCAACCCCATCACATATTTTTCCTGTATAGTCTGTAAGGTCTAAAGGGTTCTGTTATGTCCCCCCAACAATAACAGCAAACTAATTAAATAGCTATACAAACAATGAAGTAAGTGAACGGTGGGTCCAATAAAATTGAATCGTTTGGGCTCTTAGTAAGGTCTGGTCTCTGCCCCCCCCCCTCAATTATTACTAAATGTATAATGCAAAGCCCTAGGTTTCAGAGTTCTGTCCAGGTCTGTTCCTTTCTTCATCCACATAAAGGAGCCTGCCAGACTATAAAAAAATGTCATCCCTAAATGATTATAAAATCTGATTTTCTTCTTTACAATAGAGAAATGTGGGACCACTGTCTTCCAACTATTGGCTATACAGACCCTGGTTACGGTACACACAATGGTTTATAAATGTATTAAGTTTTTCAACGGTTGGTGTATTATTGTTGTTCTGCAGTTAGTTGTATATTCATGTTGAGTACTGAGCCCAATCTGGTTGTGTTTTTTCCCCTAATTGCAAAGACATCAGTTTTGACGTTTAAATATCTGTAATACTGACGCCTTATGAATAAAATCTCGTCGTTATGATAACGTTTTCATTCTTATCTTATCTTGAAGGAAACTCAAATAAAATCTGTATTATTCTCTTGAGTGTTGGGGAGTTTTTTTTGTCTTTCATTTTGATGTTTTTAGTAAAACAATAATTTTAAATGCAGTAGAAGCCAAAATGTTCAATGGGATGTAATGGGTTTTGAATCTCTAGTGATTTAAATTTCATTAATATTCTTGCAGTAAACGGAACATTAAACATTCAAATTTGGCAAAGAAATTATCAACTGTTTATTATTGTATAAACTAAGGCATTGTTTTCTCTATATTTACAGTAGGGACGGACAACACATTGAGTACCAATATAGCTGACAAAATAATAAATGAAAATGATAAATGGAAGCTTGCAAATAAGTAAATATTCTGAGATAGATAGAGAACTGAAAAACAAAATAAAATCAGTATTTAAAGGGACTAGGCACAGAGTACAATTAAAAAAAAAAGCAATTTAAATGGACATGAAACCCAAAATTTTTCTTTCATGATTTAGGTAGAACATACAAAGTTAAACAACTTTCCAGTTTACTTGTTATGGAATTTGCTTCATTATCTTGGTATAATTTATTGAAGGAGCAGCAATGCACTACTGGTTTCTAACTGAACACATGGGTTAGCCAATGACAATTGGTATATATATATGCTGCCACCAATCAGCAGCTGGAACCTAGGTTCTTTGCTGCTCCTGAGCTTTCCTAGATAAACCTTTTAGCAATGGAAAACAAGAGAAGGAAGCAAATTATAATAGAAGTAAATTGTAAAGTTGATTAAAATTGTATGCTCTAAATCATGAATGTCTAATTATGAACTTACTGTCCCTTTAATTCTATTATCAAATTTGTCTCTCCCTCTTGGTATTCTTGTTTGAAAGGTAGTTCTATATTACAAGACCATACAGAGGTAGGCTCATGAGCGTGCATGTGTCTTGAGCATTATATGTATAACATTGTTGTAGACATTGTTACAAACACTGCTGTTGTATCATGCTCAATACATGAGCCTCTATCATAGAAAGAAGTTATTTTTAAAAAATACAAAGAGGTCAATTTGTTAACAGCTTAAATTAAGTTTTTATTTTAATTTCTATTATCTCTACCATAAAAGTTTAAAAAGACATGAAACCCCAAATGTTTCTCTCATTCAGACAGGGAGCAAACAATTTTAAAAAAAAGTTTTCGATTTAATACTTTTATCCAATTGTTTTAGTTCTCATGGTATTCTTTGTTGAAGGAATACTTAGGTAGGTAGCGTGCATGTGTTTGAAGCACTACAAGGCAGGAAACACTGCTGCTCTTAAACATATAGTGCTCTAGCCATGTGCTCACGCCTGAGCCTACCTAGGTATGTTTTTCAACAAAGATAAAAGAATGAAGTAAATTTGATGATAAAGGTAAATTGAAAACCATTTTTTTTTAAATTGTACAATTAATCAAGAGACAAATTTTGGGTTTAATTTCCCTGAGGGTACAAAAGCATTATATCTATGGATCCTGGCAGAAGTTTACAAATAAATAAATTAAGTACATCAATATAATAATAATAATAATAATAACTACAATAATTAATATTTTCCAATGCAAACTCAAGGCAGGACATAGTAAAAATCAAAGTAACCAGGTATCACCAAAAGTGCATACAAAGAGAGTAGCGCTCTACCAGGAACTAACAGCTTATTAGCTAGATCTATGGCGATTTACAGCTTATTAGCTAGTTCTATGGCGATTTACAGCTTATTAGCTAGTCCTATGGCGATTTACAGCTTATTAGCTAGTTCTATGGCGATTTACAGCTTATTAGCTAGTTCTATGGTGATTTACAGCTTATTAGCTAGTTCTATGGCGATTTACAGCTTATTAGCTAGTTCTATGGTGATTTACAGCTTATTAGCTAGTTCTATGGCGATTTACAGCTTATTAGCTAGTTCTATGGCGATTTACAGCTTATTAGCTAGTTCTATGGCGATTTACCACCCAGGAGCAGCCTCTTTTAGACCAGTGTGCTTTTCACAGAGGAAAACTTTCCTGAAGTATATCAGTCTAATCCTGCCAAGTAAGGTCAGTCCAGCCCCGAAATACCAGGCAATTCTCCTCTGAACAAGGAACATGACAACCCCAGACAATCGTTTCGGCCTCCTATGGGCCTCGTCAGTGGGGTGCAGCCACATTCCTCTAAGCACACTGGGCAAGGAGTCCACGTCTGGTTTCCTCCATCACCCATAGGGAGTCTTCCCTAGGGTCATATTAATTTGCATACAAAGAGAGAAGCGCTCTACCAGGAACGAACAACAGCTCATCAGCTAGTTCTATCGTGATTTACCTCCCAGGAGCAGCCTCTTTTAGACCAGTGTGCTTTTCACAGAGGAAAACTTTCCTGAAGTATATCAGTCTAATCCCGCCAAGTAAGGTCAGTCCAGCCCCAAAATACCAGGCAATTCTCCTCTGAACAAGGAACATGACAACCCCAGACAATCATTTCGGCCTCCTATGGGCCTCGTCAGTGGGGTGCAGCCACATTCCTCTAAGCAAACTGGGCAAGGAGTCCACGTCTGGTTTCCCCCATCACCCATAAGGAGTCTTCCCTAGGGTCATATTAATTTGCATACAAAGAGAGAAGCGCTCTACCAGGAATGAACAACAGCTCATTAGCTAGTTCTATGGCGATCACCAAAGTGCCGGTGAAAAACTGCTATAGAAACATTAAATTAAATCTAAACTTTCAAGGATAAGACGGAACATGTACTCCATTCTATTGGTTTCCTGTGTTGAAAAGCATACCCTGGTAGGCTCAGGAGGACCAATACACTACTTGAAGCTAATTGCTGATTGATATACAAGCAATAGAGCAATATTTGCACGTCTATGTCCCTTTAATCTCTTGACTTTTAAAGAAATCTGCAATGTTTACAGCCTCACATGAGATTCGATGTGCAGGACGGTTTGACAACAGTCATGATATCAGCTCCGATAACTCTGCATTCATCAGCAGATCACTCAACCTCTTATCTAAAACTCAACCATTATAACATCAAGGGGCACTGGCCACAAAAGGCAGCTTAATAGGCTAGAATATATATATATATTTGTTTGTCTAAAGCTAATTTAGCAAGTTATTAGAAAAACATTGAGTATAAAATGGATAATAAATTGTTTTGTTAGGTTTATTTTTGTATATGAAATAGCCGGGGGGGTTCTTTGAAACTACATCCCATTAAAATGGGTTAGATTTGCAGGGAAATCAGATCTCCTTTTTTTTAGCACTTTCTGTGCACACATGCTTCTTTATATTAGCTCTGTCTGCACACCAGAGTCAAATACTTACAGAAAACAATTGAAAATTAACATTTTATTACTTATACCCCCCTCCCCCCCTCTGGGAGTGTAATTTCTGTTTACACAGCTAGAAACTTTCAGTATAGGTAGGGATACCACAGGCAAAAGCAGATATTTCATATGCCGATATAAAGGTAAAGGTGTTATTTGTAAAAAAAAAAAAAAAAAAAAATACTCCAGCAGATAAAATGGATAATTGGGAAAAAATTAAAGGGGAGAAAAAAGGGGCAAACAGTCCTTTTAATGGGCTTCTGTCTCCTTAATTTAAATAAAGAGGAAATATATATCTAAGGATTTAAAAAAACACACATATCTGAATGCGTTAGAAGCCGGACGTTAACGGCATTAGGCTCTTTTCAGAGCTGGATTCCTTCTTGTGAAATAGCATCACACAGATTTGAGCAAATCAATATCTTAGTGCGTTGCTCTTTCACAAGACTAAATCTGGCTCCTGAAAGAGCCAAATGCCGATAGTCGCAGCTGCCTTACACATTTGGATGTTAAAGGGACAGTTCACCCAAAAACTTTCTCCCCTTTAAATTATTCCCAATGATCCTTTTTACCTGCTAGAGTGTATTAAATTGGTTGCAAGTAGCACCTTTACTCATATTTCAGCATTTGAAATAGCTGATTTAGCTTGTGGTTTCCCAACCTATACTGAAAGTTTTGATACTGACGTATACACTATTGACAAGCCTAAGTAAACACAGCCAGCAGAAGAGATTGCACTGTCAGTGGGGGGCATGATAGTTAAGTAATAAAATGATAATTTTCCATTGTTCTCTCTATGTATTGAGCTTTGGTGTTCCAGACAAATATAAGATAAGGAAGCAAGTGTGTGTACACCAAGTGATAACATAATGAGATCTGATATTACCTGAAGCTCAACCCATTGTAATAGGCTGTGGTTTCAAAGCACAAAACCAGCTACTTCAGATACACAAATAAACCAGAAAATGCAATTTCTCAAATATTTTATACTCTGCAGTTGGTATAACAGGTCATTTAAAATACATTTATGGAAAAACAATTTTACAGTGTACTGTCCCTTTAATAAAGCACCTGAATGCCCATGCTTAGTAACAATCACAAAGAGAGAACAATATAAATAATATATATAATTATTTATCAATATAGTTATTATATATATATATATATATATATATATATATATATATATATATATATATATATATATATATATATATATACATAAATTTATATAATGGTAAAATAATATTATATCATGTACTGAGTATTTATAATTATTTTTTACATATATTTACAAAATGAGATAGCATTTTGTAGCAGAATTACAATCCAAACAATGACATTTAAATCACCACAATGAAAAAAGTTAAAATCCATTCTATTTATCTTTGTATCGTTTCCTGCCCTCAAGAGACTATAAGTAACTAACGCTTTGAAATGACCTTCACAAAGGATTTTCTAATAGCGAGATGGTTTGGTTAAGCATGTGTGACTACTTTATGACTAAAAGGTCAAGCTCATATTTACTTGGGTTAGATTAAAGCACGTTTTTATTTTACACACTCAGTTGATGCATGTAGTTTAAATAGAATTGGAGTCTCATTAAGTAAACGCCAATAACAGACATATTTAGATAATAAAGGTAATAACTGATGATTTAAGTGGTGACACCACTTAAGAGCAAAAATAATAATCATCATCGTCATCGTAGACAACAAACAAATGCTGTTAAATCTTTAAGCATGTTTTTTCACCAAAGGGGGAATATTACTGCCTTGAAGACAGGTTTGGCTGTCAATAATTATTTTACACGTTGAAATATTTTCTTTGAATTGGGAGTTTTTTTTTCTTCAAATGTCAATCATGTATATTACACCAAGATAAGTCAAACAATGATAATATCTTCTTGTTTGGTAGGTGTGTATCTATAATAAGAAGGTTGGTTCATACTTAAATGAGTTATTATTAGACATTCCAGAAACACAGCAGAAAGCCTCGTCATAACATATGTTAAGCATGATACATAGAAAAAAAATTATCCATTTTCAATCAGGTATCACTATTTTACATATTTTATTAAAATGTTTCATATAAAATCTCTTCCTTGGAATTCTAATGTGTTTCGGCCCATTGGACATAGTTATAGACTTAAAACGCCACATAAATTAAAGATAAAGCCTGATTGGTTAAAACCAAAATGAGCTTGGTAATAATAACAACATTATTACTGAAAGGCACAGGAGTTTTGTGTACATAACACATTACTTTTATTGATTCAAAAGTTAGCAATTTAATTGTTCAACAAAAGCACAGCATTTTTAAACTATAGTTCATGAGTATATCATAAATAGCCTAAAAAAAATGTTACAAATACATTTAAAAACTATATGAAGTTTTTAGTAAAGTCTTGTGATTCCAAATTAGTGATTTTGTCAAATCCAATATCTTAAAAGGACACTAAAGTCAACATTTTGACATTTGTCAGAAAAAAAGTCTACTGCTCGTTTGAAATTCAGAGTAAGTGATATTACATTGTCATATTATTATACATTACTTGATTATGCAATTTTTAGTGTATTGAATAATCCTTTAACCTTTATTAATTGGTTTATTGATTAATTGATGTTTATTAATTGATTAATTGATGTTTATTAATTTTAAATCTTTACTTTATATGAGGTTCCATCTTCCCACATATATGATGTTATAAACCACAATGTCTTATAATTCAACATTGTTGTAAAAAAAAATGTTGATTTTTTATTTATTTATTTTTTTATTAATGGTTCCCATTAAAATTAATTTACATTAGCATTTTCATTAATAAAAGTCCAAATTAGTGATTTTGTCAAATCCAATATCTTAAAAGGACACTAAAGTCAACATTTTGACATTTGTCAGAAAAAAAGTCTACTGCTCGTTTGAAATTCAGAGTAAGTGATATTACATTGTCATATTATTATACATTACTTGATTATGCAATTTGTAGTGCATTTAATAGTCATTTAACCTTTATTAATGATGTTTATTAATTGATTAATTAATGTTTATTAATTTTAAATCTTTACTTTATAGGAGGTTGCTTCTTCCCACATATATGATGTTATAAACCCCAATGTCTTATAATTCAAGATTGTTGTAAAAAAATATAAACTGTTGTAGTTGATTTTTTTTATTTTTTATTAATGGTTCCCATTAAAATTAATTTACATTAGCATTTTCATTAATAAATAAATGAAAAACACTAACTAAGACTGAGAGATACAGTTATCAAATTGCCATGTAGTGTTCCGGATGCCTATCTAGGTATTTATTCAACAAATACCCCCATGTGAATAAAGCAAATTTGATATTGGAAATAAATTGGAAAGGTTTTTTAAAGTGTTATGCTCTGAATCAGATTTTTTTTTTAGGTTTCAAAATAAGCACTCCATTGCAAAGGATCTGTATATAAATATTTAAAAAAACCCTCAAAGGGATATGATACAGTTTGTTTCATTGTTGTAATACAAAAAAAAACACTAAGAAATGGCTTTTACTTAATAGAAATCAGTGCATTGTGTATTATTCATCATTTTAAATGGAAATGGATACTATCAAGCAATGATTGGGCAGCATATAGGTCCAGATTACGAATGGCACGCTAACAGTTGTGCGCAAGTGATATCCGGTTTATTGCAGCTGTTTGCTTGCATCAGAAGTAGTGGGCATATTACAAGTTGAAAGTAAATGCGATTGCTTGAGGGTAATTGAATTTAACTCGCTCTGGTTAACTGTTACGCTCAAATAGAAAGTGTCATAAATCACATCAAAAATTTCTAAATACGTATCTAAATATATATATATTCCTATATGTGTTTACAGATGTATTTATACGTTTATATGTGTATATATGTATTTACAGACTTATATACACATATAAACACATAAAACATAGGTATATATATATATATATATATATACAATATACATATATATATATATATATATATATATATATATATATATATATATATATATATATATATATATATATATATATATATATATATATATATATATATACATATACATAGTCCATTGGAGCCCTTAACAGTCAAGTAGATGAAAACATGAAAAAAATATATTTATGCAATATTCATATGTGTTTACAGATGTATTTATGTGTTTATATGTGTATATATGTATTTAGAACACATATATACACATATAAACATAGGTAAACTAAATTCATATTTAACAAAGTGTTTTAACTATGCATTTAATGTAAATAATTCACATTCCAATGTTCTGCACATATCAGAATAAGTTCTAAGTATTTATAAATTGATATTCATATAGATATCTGTACCTATATTTAATTATATATATATATATATATATATATATATATATATATATATATATATATATATACATATATATATATATAGATATATATTATATTAATAAAAATTATATATATGAAGTAATATGTATTTATGAATAAATAGAACATATTCTGCTATGTGAAGAACATTGGAATGTGAAATATTAATATTTTCATGTCGGGTTATCGCATAATATCCGATCAGGTTTGTACACGATTAGGGTGTTAGTTTTTTTTTCACTCCTCTTGCTCCATTGACTTCTATGGGGCACTATGCTAACGCGATTGTAATACTCGAAGTTAGTAGCGCAAGAGGGAAAACAGAATTTATGCTCACCTGATAAATTACTTTCTCCAACGGTGTGTCCGGTCCACGGCGTCATCCATTACTTGTGGGATATTCTCCTCCCCCACAGGGAAAGGCAAGGAGAGCACACAGCAAGAGCTTTCCATATAGTCCCTCCCAGGCTCCGCCCCCCCAGTCATTCGACCGACGGTTAGGAGAAAAAAAGGAGAAACTATAGGGTGCCGTGGTGACTGTAGTGTATAGAGAGAGAAATTTTTCAAACCTGATTAAAAAACCAGGGCGGGCCGTGGACCGGACACACCGTTGGAGAAAGTAATTTATCAGGTAAGCATAAATTCTGTTTTCTCCAACATTGGTGTGTCCGGTCCACGGCGTCATCCATTACTTGTGGGAACCAATACCAAAGCTTTAGGACACGGATGAAGGGAGGGAGCAAATCAGGTTACCTAAACAAAAGGCACCACGGCTTGCAAAACCGTTCTCCCAAAAATAGCTTCCGAAGAAGCAAAATTTGTAGAATTTGGCAAAAGTGTGCAGAGAAGACCAAGTTGCTGCCTCACATATCTGATCAACAGAAGCCTCGTTCTTAAAGGCCCATGTGGAAGCCACAGCCCTAGTAGAGTGAGCTGTGATTCGTTCAGGAGGCTGCCGTCCGGCAGCCTCATAAGCCAATCGGATAATGCTTTTCAGCCAGAAAGAAAGAGAGGTAGCAGTAGTTTTTTGTCCTCTCCTCTTACCAGAATAAACGACAAACAAAAAAGAAGTTTTGTCTGAAATCCTTTGTTGCTTCTAAATAGAACTTTAAAGCACGGACTACATCTAAATGGTGTAACAAATGTTCCTTCTTTGAAACTGGATTCGGACACAAAGAAGGGACAACTATTTCCTGGTCAATATTCTTGTTGGAAACAACTTTTGGAAGAAAACCAGGCTTGGTACGCAAAACAACCTTATCTAAATGGAACACCAGATAGGATGGATCACACTGCAAAGCAGAAGAAATAGCAACCAAAAACAGAACTTTCCAAGATAGTAACTTGATATCTATGGAATGTAAGGGTTCAAATGGAACCCCTTGAAGAACTGAAAAAAACTAAATTTAGACTCCAGGGAGGAGTCAAAGGACTGTAAACAGGTTTGATTCTGACCAAAGCCTGTACAAAAGCTTGTACATCTGGCACAGCTGCCAGTCGTCTGTGTAACAAGACAGATAAAGCAGATCTCTGTCCTTTTAGAGAACTCGCTGACAATCCCTTATCCAAACCTTCTTGTTAGAAAGGAGAGGATCCTGGGAATATTAATCCATGAGAATCCCTTGGATTCACACCAACAGATATATCCTTTCCATATTTTATGGTAAATCCTTCTTGTCACAAGTTTTCTGGCTTGGACCAGAGTATCTATCACTGAATCTGAAAACCCGCGCTTGGATAAAATCAAGCGTTCAATTTCCAAGCAGTCAGCTGGAGAGAAACTAGATTTGGATGTTCGAATGGACCTTGCACTAGAAGATCCTGTCTCAAAGGTAGCTTCCATGGTGGAGCCGATGACATATTCACCAGGTCTGCATACCAAGTCCTGCGTGGCCACGCAGGAGCTATCAGAATCACTGAGGCCTTCTCCTGTTTGATCCTGGCTACAAGCCTGGGAAGGAGAGGGAACGGTGGAAATGCATAAGCTAGGTTGAACGACCAAGGCGTCACTAATGCATCCACTAGAGTCGCCTTGGGATCCCTGGATCTGGACCCGTAGCAAGGAACCTTGAAGTTCTGACGAGACGCCATCAAATCCATGTCTGGAATGTCCCATAATTGAGTCAACTGGGCAAAAACCTCCGGGTGGAGTTCCCACTCCCCCGGATGGAAAGTCTGACGACTCAGATAATCCGCCTCCCAGTTGTCTACTCCTGGGATGTGAATTGCAGATAGATGGCAGGAGTGATCCTCCGCCCATTTGATGATCTTGGATACCTCTCTCATCGCCAAGGAACTCTTTGTTCCTCCCTGATGGTTGATGTAAGCTACAGTCGTCATGTTGTCTGACTGGAATCTTATGAATCCGGCCTTCGCTAGTTGAGGCCAAGCCCGGAGAGCATTGAATATCGCTCTCAGTTCCAGGATGTTTATCGGGAGAAGAGACTCTTCCCGAGACCATAGACCCTGAGCTTTCAGGGAATCCCAGACCGCGCCCCAGCCTAATAGACTGGCGTCGGTCGTGACAATGACCCACTCTGGTCTGCGTAAACTCATTCCCTGAGACAGGTGATCCTGTGACAACCACCAACGGAGTGAGTCTCTGGTCATCTGGTCTACTTGAATCTTTGGAGACAAGTCTGTATAGTCCCCATTCCACTGCTTAAGCATGGACAGTTGTAATGGTCTTAGATGAATTTGAGCAAAAGGAACTATGTCCATTGCTGCAACCATCAACCCTACTACTACCATGCACTGAGCTATGGAAGGCTGCAGAATAGAGTGAAGAACTTGACAAGCTTTAGAAGCTTTGACTTTCTGACTTTTGTCAGGAAGATCTTCATTTTTAAAGAATCTATTATCGTTCCCAAGAAGGGAACTCTTGTCGACGGAGACAGAGAACTCTTTTCTACATTCAACTTCCACCCGTGAGATATGAGAAAGGCTAGAACAATGTCTGTATGAGCCTTTGCTTTGGAAAGAGACGACGTTTGGATTAGAATGTCGTCCAGATAAGGTGCCACTGCAATACCCCTTGGTCTTAGAACCTCTAGAAGGGACCCTAGCACCTTTGTGAAAATCCTTGGATGATCTTTGTGGATAGGAATATGTAGATACGCATCCTTTAAATCCACGGTAGTCATAAATTGACCCTCCTGGATTGTAGATAAAATTGTTCGAATGGTTTCCATTTGAACGATGGAACTCTGAGAAATTTGTTTAGAATTTTTAAATCCAGAATTGGTCTGAAAATTCCCTCTTTTTTGGGAACTACAAACAGATTTGAGTAAAACCCCCGACCTTGTTCCACAGTTGGAACTGGGTGTATCACTCCCATCTTTAACAGGTCTTCTACACAATGTAAGAATGCCTGTCTCTTTATTTGGTTTGAAGATAAGTTAGACATGTGGAACCTTCCCCTTGAGGGTAGTTCCTTGAACTCCAGAAGAAAACCCTGAGAGACTATTTCTAGTGTCCAAGGATCCTGAACATCTCTTGCCTAAGCCTGAGCAAAGAGAGAGAGTCTGCCCCCAACTAGATCCGGTCCCGGATCGGGGGCTACCCCTTCATGCTGTTTTGGTAGCAGCAGCAGGCTTGATTTCCAAGCTGGTTTAGTCTGGGAAGCGTTACCCTCTTGTCTAGAGGCTGCCGAGTTGGAAGCTGGTCCGTTCCTGAAATTGCGAATGGAACGAAAATTGGACTTATTCTTAGCCTTGAAAGGTTTATCTTGTGGGAGGGCATGGCCCTTTCCCTCAGTGATGTCTGAAATAATCTCTTTCAATTCTGGCCCAAAAAGGGTCTTACCTTTGAAAGGGGTATTAAGCAATTTTGTCTTGGAAGATACATCCGCCGACCAAGACTTTAGCCAGAGCGCTCTACGCGCCCCAATTGTAAACCCTGAATTTTTCGCCGCTAACCTTGCTAACTGCAAAGCGGTGTCTAAAATAAAGGAATTAGCTAACTTAAGTGCGTGAATTCTGTCTATGACTTCCTCATACGGAGTCTCCCTACTGAGCGACTTTTCCAGTTCCTCGAACCAGAACCACGCCGCTGTAGTGACAGGAATAATGCACGAAATAGGTTAAAGGAGGTAACCTTGCTGTACAAAAATCTTTTTAAGCAAACCCTCCAATTTTTATCCATAGGATCTTTGAAAGCACAATTGTCCTCAATAGGAATGGTCGTGCGCTTGGCTAGAGTAGAAACCGCCCCCTCGACCTTAGGGACTGTTTGCCATGTGTCCTTCCTGGGGTCGACCATAGGGAACAATTTCTTAAATATAGGAGGAGGGACAAAAGGTATGCCTGGCTTCTCCCACTCCTTATTCACTATGTCCGCCACCCGTTTAGGTATCGGAAAAGCATCAGGGTGCACCGGGACCTCAAGGAACTTGTCCATCTTGCACAATTTTTCTGGGTTGACCAGATTGTCACAATCATCCAGAGTAGATAGCACCTCCTTAAGTAATGCGCGGAGATGCTCTAATTTTGATTTAAATGTCACAACATCAGGTTCTGCCTGCTGAGAAATTCTTCCTGTATCAGAAATTTCCCCATCTGACAAACCCTCCCTCACTGCCACTTCAGATTGGTGTGAGGGTATGACAGAAAAATTATCATCAGCGCCCTCCTGCTCTACAGTGTTTAAAACAGAGCAATCGCGCTTTCTCTGAAATGCTGGCATTTTGGATAAAATATTAGCTATGGAGTTATCCATTACTGCCGTCAATTGCTGCATAGTAACAAGCATTGGCGCACAAGAAGTACTAGGGGTCGCCTGCGCGGGCATAACTGGTATAGACACAGAAGGAGATGATGTAGAACTATGTCTACTTCCTTCATCTGAGGAATCATCCTGGGCAACTTTACATTTTGTGACAGTACTGTCCTTACTTTGTTTGGACGCTATGGCACAATTATCACACATATTTGAAGGGGGAACCACATTGGCTACCATACATACAGAACATGATCTATCTGAAGGCACAGACATGTTAAATAGGCTTAAACTGGTTAATAAAGCACAAAAACCGTTTTAAAACAAAACCGTTACTGTCTCTTTAAATGTTAAACAGGGCACACTTTATTACTGAATATGTGAAAAACTATGAAGGAATTATCCAATCTTTACCAAATTTTCACCACAGTGTCTTAATGCATTCAAAGTATTGCACCCCAATTTTCAAGCTGTTAACCCTTAAAATGTGGAAACCGGAGCCGTTTTTAATTTTAACCCCCTTACAGTCCCAGCTACAGCCTTTGCTGCGACTTCACCAATCCCAGGGGGGTATATGATATCAAATGAAGCCTTCTAGGAACGTTTTTAGTGGATTCCAGACCCACACACATGCAGCTGCATGTACTGTACTCAAAAGTAACTGCACAGTAATGGCACGAAAATGAGGCTCTGCCTACTACAGAGAAAGGCCCTTCCTGACTGGGAAGGTGTCTTAACAAGTGCCTGGTGCTAAAAAACGTTCCCCAATGTTATAAAAGTGTGAAATTCAACTTCAAACTGCATATAATACTTAAATAAAGCAATCAATTTAGCCCTTAAGAGTGTCTACCAGTGTATAGCCCATAATAAGCCCTTTATTCTGTTTGAGACTAAGAAAATGGCTTACCAATCCCCATGAGGGAAAATGACAGCCTTCCAGCATTACACAGTCTTGTTAGAAAAATGGCTAGTCATACCTTGAGCAGAAAAGTCTGCAAACTGTTCCCCCCAACTGAAGTTCTCTCATCTCAACAGTCCTGTGTGGGAACAGCAACTGATTTTAGTTACTGTCTGCTAAAATCATAATCCTCTTTTAAACAGAACTCTTCATCTCTTTCTGTTTCAGAGTAAATACCAGCACTATTTTAAAATAACAAACTCTTGATAGAAGAATAAAAAACTACAACTAAACACCACAAACTCCTCACCATCCCCGAGGAGATGCTACTTGTTCAGAGCGGCAAGGAGAATGACTGGGGGGGCGGAGCCTGGGAGGGACTATATGGACAGCTCTTGCTGTGTGCTCTCCTTGCCTTTCCCTGTGGGGGAGGAGAATATCCCACAAGTAATGGATGACGCCGTGGACCGGACACACCAATGTTGGAGAAAACTCTTTTTTTCAACTTGTAATATGAGCGCCACCTGACGGGTGAAAAAACCTTACTTCTAGCGGAGTAAGCAAGCAAGCGGGAGCGTTAAATACCATTCCACTTGTAATCTGGCCCTTTGTGGGGAATTACATTTTGAGCTTAATGGGCTGTTTTAACTATTATTTGACAAGTGGATCCTTTAGCTGTACATCAACTAGATTCTAGACATGTGCGGCACTGAATAATTTTTTTCAGACAAATCATTCAGAAAAATTATTTAAAATGTTAGTTTTTTAGAATAGACGTGTGCTGTGCTATTTGGTATGTTTCGTTTTAAAATGAAACCAATACTAAATATTAGTTAAGATTAGTTTTCGTCGGATTAATGTGGCCGCCACCGTGCTATAGGCATTATACCTTGTAAAACTAATTTTAAGGATAATGAATATATACTAAAGAATTATGTTCATATATATTTGTTATTCTTTAAATTAGTGCATTCATATAGATATTTGTTTCGTTAAAACAAAACGAATATCCATATATTCGTCTTTACATGAACGCACATCTCTACTAGAAACGAACATGAAGAAAGTAAATTCCTACGGACAGAATCTTAAAACCCCTTTTATATCATTGTTTATGTGACTAATCGTAGAACTATTTTTGCACTTGAGTTCTGTGTTTATTTTGTTAACTGAAATGAATAATTATCTTGCCTTTTTGTCAAAAGGTTAAAGAAGCACTGCCTCATAATATTT
>NC_069507.1:93468471-93520971 GCF_027579735.1 Bombina bombina | reverse complement strand
AAAGAATTTAATGCTGTTATTTTGACCAATTTACAAGAATTTGCAAATCTAGTACAGTTTAGGGATGAAAAGATGAAAATCATAGTGGAATGCATTTTCCTGTTTCATTTGTTGTGGCCAATATATATATATATATATATATATATATATATATATATATATATATATATATATATATATATATATATATATATATATATATAAAATCAGCTAAAGAAAAAGGCCACTACGCCTTACTAATTCTTCTTTGACACAGTTGACCATCCTCTTCTCCTAAAAATACTACATTCATTTGGCATTCGAGACACAGTCCTCTCCTGGTTTGCCTTATATCTCACAAAACGCTCATTTTCAGTTTCCTTTAACAACATATCTTGTGATCCTATGCCTCTCTCAGATGGAGTATCACAAGGCTCTGTCTTGGGTCCCTTGCTTTTCTCTCTCTATACATTATAGCCTCCTTTGGATTCCAGTACCACTTATATGCTGATGATACCCAAATCTATCTTTCCTCTCCTGATATCTCTCCCTCTTTACTCAACCAGATTTCCAACTGCCTCTCTGTGATTTCCTCTTGGATGTCTTCACACTACCTCCAACTCAATCTGTCCAAAACTGAGCTGCTTCTTCTTCCCCCCCTCTTCGAGACATCCAACACCTGATATTTATCTGATGGTTGGAGACTCTATTCTCAACACCTCACCCCAGGTCCGCTGTCTTGGGATCACACTTGACTCAGAACTCACATTCAACCCACATATACAAGTGCTTACCAAATCCTGCTGTTCACACCTACGCAACATTTCCAGAATTTGTCCCTTTCTTTCTCAAAAAAGTACAAAAATACTTATTCTTTCCCTCATTTTGTCACGCATTGATTATTGCAATCTACTTATAAATGGCCTTCCAAAACACTGCCTCTCCTCCCTCCGAACTTTTATGAATGCTTCTGCTAGACTCATCCACCTAAGTCGCCAATCTACATCAGCTGCTCTGCTCTGACAGTCTCTACACTGGCTCCCCATACACTCCAGAATACAATTTAAAGTGTTAACCCTAACTTACAAAGCACTCAACAGTCTAACACCGAACTATATTCCCTCTCTCATCATGAAATGTTCCCCATCCCGTTCTCTTTGATCAACTTCTGACCTATGTCTCTCCACTCCTGTTATCTCTACATCCCACTCCCGTCTCAAAGACTTTGCACGTGCTGCTCCTGTCCTCTGGAACTCTCTACCCCACTCCATAAGACTGTCTCCAACCTTGTATAGCTTCAGACGCTCCTTGAAACCCACCTATTCAGAGAGGCTTACTATCTCTCCTCCATCTCTCATCCTAACTAAACTAATACATGAACTGCCTGACTCACTGCTGCAACTACAACCGATGTGACAAGCTGCCCCCAACCTTATGTCTCTGCACCATAAACCTGTAGACTGTTAGACCTCTTCCTCCTGTACTAGATGTGTTTAATTTTGTTATGTTTTGTATTTTATCACAAATCCTTGTCATTGTATACCCCTATCACTGTGGCGCTATACAAATAAATGATAATATATATATAAATTTATATATATATATATATATATATATATATATATATATATATATATAATACAACCCTTGAATAATACTCTAATATGGACTAAATGTCTAGAAATAATGTCATATAAATATCATGACCATGTCCAAGCAGAGTGTCACTGTATGCATCAGCGGTCTGCCTTTATATGGTAAATGAAGCACGATCAGTGCTCCCTTACCATATGAAGGTAGCTACATGAGGCAGAAGGTTGGACATAGATACTACATCAACATGATACGCTAAGCAAAGTACCCTAAAATTATAATATTATATATATATATATATATATATATATATAATATTATATTATATAAATTATATTCATATTATATTTCATTTATATTACATATTTACAATATCTATCTATCATGATTTTGCCCCATTCTAAAAAAAAAAAAAAAAAAATACAGAGCAAATGTTTGAGATAGATTGATACAAAAGCCTGAAGAACATATACGTATATATATATATATATATATATATATATATATATATATATATATATATATATATATATATATAAAAATAAATAAATAATGTGTCACAGTATGAATGTAGGAGATCTCAATGTATGAGCATTATGGCAGGCACAGGTCTGTAAGGTATTTCAACAAGAGTGATTCCGTAGTTACTAAACTACCATTTTGTAAGAAATTTTAAAAAATGTTTTGCATTGAAAATGCTAAACAACTGGAGTGTAAGCCTTAATTAGGTAGATAGTTAATTAGTTTAGGAAATACCATTGTTATGCATTATTATTTTTTGAAACACATCTAATTTACTTAACTTTAAAGGGCCACTAAACCCAAAATCTTTCTTTCATGATTCAGATAGAACATACACATTTAAACAACATTACAATTTACTTCTATTATTTATTTTGCTTCATTTTTTAGATATCCTTATTTGAAGAAAAAGAAATGCACATGGGTGAGCCAATCACATGAGGCTTCTATGTGCAGCAACCAATCAGCAGCTACTGAGCATATCTAGATATGCTTTCCAGCAAAGAATATCAAGAGAATAAAACAAATTAGATAATAGAAGTAAATTAGAAAGATGTTTAAAAATGCATTCTCTTTCTAAATCATGAAAGAAAAAATGTGGGTTTCATGTCCCTTTAACCTACATTAATTGGCATTTGAACTTTACAACTTGACTTTTCTTTAAAGGGATATTAAACAGTATGATACTGTAATATAAAATGTTTCATTATATATAGTTAAAAACATTGCAATATACTTTTATTTTGTCCCCTTTTTCTGTAATTTAACTCTGAAAATTGTTGGTTTACAAATTTCCACTGATAAAAGTAATGGGTGCCGCCATGTTTTAACTTAAGTTTCCCTTTTCTATCGTTTTTTGCAGAGTACAGTTAGGGATAGATAAAAAAAACAGGCAATAAGAGAAATTGTCCAAACGAGGTTGTGCGGAACATAGAATAATCCAAAAGGGTTTTAAAAGTACTTTGTTAGCACAGAAATAAATAGAAAAGTAGTTCAAACTTTATTGAAACTATATACTTTATAAAAGCAAAACCTTTATAATTATATTATGCTAAGGCTAATCTTTAAATTGAATAAATATGTCTAGCATGTATTTAATTTTTTTTTAACATTCGTTTAAATGAATTTTATTAATAGAAAAACCTTGTTTTATCTAAGCTTGAGAAAAGTGCCTATGTTTAATAAAACTTAATGTATACTACTGTGTTAATCACGCGCATTAAAGGGACACGGAACCCACATTTTTTCTTTCATGATTCAGATACAGCATGCAATTATAACCCCTTAATGACCACAGCACTTTTCCATTTTCTGTCCGTTTGGGACCAAGGTTATTTTTTCATTTTTGCGGTGTTTGTGTTTAGCTGTAATTTTCCTCTTACTCATTTACTGTACCCACACATATTATATACCGTTTTTCTCGCCATTAAATGGACTTTCTAAAGATACCAATATTTTCATTATATCTTATAATTTCCAATGAATAAAAATATGAGGAAAAAATGGAAAAAACCCTTTTTCTAACTTCGACCCCCGAAATCTGTTACACATCTACAACCACCAAAAAACACCAATGCTAAATAATGTCTAAATTTTGTCCTGAGATTAGAAATACCCAATGTTTACATGTTCTTTGCTTTCTTTGCAAGATATAGGGCAATAAATACAAGTAGCACTTTGCTATTTCAAAACCACTTTTTTTCAAAATTAGCGCTAGTTACATTGGAACACTAATATCTTTCAGGAATCACTGAATATCCCTTGACATGTATATAAATTTTTAGAAGATATCCCAAAGTATTGATCTAGGCCCATTTTGGTATATTTCATGCCACCATTTCACTGCCAAATTCCATCAAATAAAAAAAATCCTAGAGCTGCACATTTAAGCTAGGACATGCTACATATGTGTATTTCGAATAAACTAGACATTTGCTAAAAGAGACAGAAATGGTTAAATTGCATCCTAGAGCTGCCCATTCATTCAATTCCTTATTCTTTTAATATGGTGTATTCTCAATGTTTGCATAATGTATTCTCACAAGAATGCTGAACATAGCTTGAACTATTTCAAAAACCACAATTTTTTTCCTGTATTCATATATGTATAATTACAAAGAAATAGATAGCTAAGATTACAGTATCTCTCAATTAAGCAGAAATATGTCTTATTTAATCAAAGCAGAATCTGGAAGCAATCTGCAATGACCTCTTTCATTTCTCTATTGCAGATGTCATCAGGATGTGTTGAATATAAGAACTATATCTACATTGAAGGGAGAAATTCTAATCTATTCTACTTTATCTAATGCTTTTTTGGTTCAAAGAACATAGTGCTCACTCAATTTTTTTCACAAGCTAAAAATAGACTGTAAATGTCAGATACTATTAGTTAATAAAATGAGTCAAGACAATATTATAAACAATTGATAACTTCCTGTTTATCTGGTAGTAGATGTGTACTCAATAGCCTGTTATACACTAGTAATTAAAGTACATAAGTACAAAACAAAATTTCTTAATGGCCAAAAACATTTTAAAGCTTTTAATACATTCTGCATATTAGACATGAACAGATGTCAGGTAACTTGCCAAGTGAAATTTTCTTTTAAACAATCTTGGCTGCTTTTACAAAAAAAAATACAACAAAAAAAATAACATGGGAAAAAATTACGGACCCAACTAATTTCCTTGACAGGGAAGAGTTACATATGTTTTCCACTTGTATTTTTTTTTTTTTTACAATTTTTCAAAAGCTGGAAATAATCAGGCTAGTCTCCAGTACTGGTTTAATAATCTAAATTATTGTTTGTTTTAGACTTTCTTTTGTTAAACAAGAAACAATTGCACAATTTATTCTCTTAGGAAGTTACTTAAAGTACTTACCGTTTCGTATCCTCCCAGTTTTTGAGCAGCTTGAAACATAGTCCAAAGGTTAACTGTTAGAAGGACAATAAGTATTTAGATAGGCATTGCATTAACCAGCGTATTTCAAACAAATGTAAACGGAATCATTTTTATGCCAAACAGAATGAAACACGATAACTTTGAAGTTGACTTATTGTGCAATCAAAAAGAAAACAGTATACCATGATTTGAATACAAACTTAGTCTCAGTGCTTTTCATTTATGAAATGTAATCAGATTAATTTCTTTAATAGAGATAAATAGATAACACAGATTATAAAGCCTCATCAAAGTCGGGAAAGTCAAATAAAGTTAAAAGTAAAGACATTTCTATTCCAATAATTTGCCAGAGCAAACGGCACAATTATATTATGTTTCACTAGTTTTAAGAGCGCATAAGAATTATTCAGAGATATGCAAACACAAGTTTATGACCATTCAAAATCTAAATTCTTAATTTGTTCACAAAATTTAACACTGGAAAAAAAGCAGAGATAAATTCTCTATTTTATTTTATATCTATTTATATTTTTCAACATATAAGTTTCACTAGTATATAAGTTGCAATATAAGATGCACATGTCTACTATTATCATTTATTTATTATTATCATTTATTTGTAAAGCGCCGCCAAATTCCGTAGCACTGATATAATGTGTGTACACACACACACACATATATATATATATATATATATATATATAAATATTTCACTAATTTTAAGAGTGCATAAGAATTATTCACAGATATACAAACACATGTTTATGACCGCTAAAACCCTTAATTCTTAATTTGCGCACAAAATTTAAAAATGTCCGGCAACACTTAGTAAAAAGCAGAGATAAATTCTCAAATACCTACATTTTTATATTTTTCAACATATAAGTTGCACTGGTATATAAGTTGCAATATAAGATGAACAGATCTATAATGTGTACACACACCCAAATTAGATTATACATTTATATTAAAAGCTGGTAAGAAACAGGTAATATGGTAGAACAAAAAGTTTATAAATTAAAGATATGACTGCTATATAGGTAGGTGAGAAGAACAAATACATTATTTTACCTCCACCAAGACTTTTATCAGCCATAATATCTTCATCATTTGTTCTGAATGTATTTTAAGGGTATTTTAAGCTAACTACTGCAGTACAAGTTTTACTATTATAATTTAAACAAAAATAATACATATTTTATTGTAAATGTATTTGGTTTATAGAAAGCAATACATTTTGTTTAAAGTTGAATTATATTGTACTAGGTTATAGTTCTCATTCATGATTACCAATTTGTGCTTTTTTTATTCAACACACTTTGTTTTCATCCAGCTGTTTACTTCCGCTAATTAATCTATTTTTATTAAATTCTACCTCTCATTTTGGTTGCTAGGAGATGCAGTGCCATTAATGTAGTATCTTTGCCAAGGCACTACAATTTGTCAAATACAGTACAAATCCGTAGCCAGCTTTACAGCAAGTTGGCAAACTTTAACATTCAGGTTTAAACTGCAATTCATTAGCTGTGCCTATTGCCTAGATGTACATGGTATCATAGTACAAACTATCCAGCCAGTGCTATGGAATTTAACAGCATGATATAAACAAATGATAAAAATAACAGAAACATTGTTTTGCTATTTACACCTTTGCCACAGCCATTAGTGATAGTGGCAGGTCAGTGATTAATTCCAATGTATTTATATAACAGTGACCAATTTTAAAGGGACAGTCAACACCAGAAATTTTGTTGTTTTAAAAGATAGATAATCCTTTAATTACCAATTCCCCAGTTTTGCATATCCAACACAGTTATAATTATACACATTTTACCGTGGTAATATCTAGGCCTCAGCAGACTGCCCCCTTATTTCAGTTCTTTTGACAGACTTGCATTTTAGCTAATCAGAGCTATCTCCATGATAAATTCACGTGCATGAGCTCAATGTTATCTATATGAAGCACGTGAACTAATGCCCTCTAGTGGTGAAAAACTATCAAAATGCATTTAGATTAGAGGCGGCCTTCAAGGTCTAATAAGTTAGCATATGAACCTCCTAGGTTTAGCTTTCAACTAAGAATACCAAGAGAACAAAGCAAAATTGGTGATTATTATTATTATTATCGGTTATTTGTAGAACGCCAACAGATTCCGCAGCGCTATAAACAAAGGGGTAGTACAACAAAACAATTATAGGGATCAAATGGGTAGAGGGCCCTGCCAAGAGTTGCACTGTTGTAGTCAGCTCTTAAGAAGGTGATCTACAAACAGCTGGACTCTTAGGCTTACATGCTAAGGGGGTTCAGGGGATAGCAATGGAGGAGTGGAACTGGTATAAAGAAAGGATAGTGTAGGTTGTATGCAGTAGAGGCTTTAGGGAGCACTTGAGGCTTTCAAAACTAGGGGAGAGTCTTGTGGGGCGAAGCAGAGAGTTCCACAAGATGGGAGCCAGTCTGGAGAAGTCCTGTAAACGGGAGTGCGATGAGGTAACCAGAGAGGAGGAGGTCATGAGCAGAGCGAAGGGGACGGGAGGGAGAGTATCTGGAAACAAGGTCTGAGATATAGGGGGGAGCAGTGCAGTTGAGGGCTTTGTACTGTATGTCAGAGTGAGAATTTTGTGTTTGATCCTAGAGGCAAGAGGAAGCCAATGAAGGGATTGGCAGAGAGGTGCAGCAGATGAAGAGCGACGTGTAAGGAAGATGAGTCTGGCAGAGGCATTCATTTTGGATTGTAAAGGAGCTAGGCGGCAGGTGGGAAGACCAGAGAGGACAGAGTTGCAGTAATCGAGGTGGGAAAGAATGAGAGAGTGGATTAAAATCTTAGTTGTGTCTTGTGTAAGGAAGTGTATAATTTTAGAGATATTTTTAAGGTGGAAGCGGCAGGCTTTAGCCAAGGACTGAATGTGAGGAGTGAAAGAAAGATCTGAGTCAAATGTGACCCCGAGACATCGGGCATGCGGGGTAGGGGTAATGATAGAGTTGTCGACAGTTATAGAGAGATTGGGGTGGAGATTTTTGAAGAAAGGGGGAAAATGAGGAGCTCAGTTTTGGAGAGATTTAGCTTGAGGTAGTGAGAGGATATCCAGGAAGAGATGTGAACAAGACAGTTAGTGACACGGGTTAGCAAGGAAGGAGATAGGTCTGGTGCAGAGAAGTAGATTTTGGTGTCGTTGGCATACAAATGATATTGGAAACCGTGGGACTTTATTAGGGAACCTAGTGATGACGTGTAGATTGAGAAGAGAAGGGGACCGAGGACAGAGCCTTGCGATACTCCGACAGAAAGTGGTGACAGGGCAGAGGAGGCCCCAGAGAAGGCTACACTAAAGGTATGGTTCGACAGGTAGGAAGAGAGCCACGAAAGGGCTGTGTCACAGATGTCGAAGGATTGGAGGGTTTGGAGCAAAAGAGGGTGGTCAACAGTGTCAAAGGCTGTGGAAAGATCAAGGAGGATAAGCAGAGAGAAGTGGCCTTTTGATTTTGTTGTAAGTAGGTCGTTGGTAACCTTAACAATAGCTGTCTCTGTGGAGTGATGGGGATGAAATCCAGATTAACGTAAGGAAATGGGATAGGCATGCATATACTATTTTTTCGAGAAGCTTTGAGGCAAGGTGATAAAAACTAATTTGGAAAGTTGTTTAAAATTACATGTCCTATTTGAAACATGAAAGTTTTTTTTGGACTTGACTTTCCCTTTAAGAATTTTCTAAATGGAGTTTCACATTTTATTCAAAATTATTTATTTTGTGTATTGAGAAACTCCATTTGTAAATAAGAGCAAAACTGATTGTGCAAAAAATAAATAAATATATATATATTTAATTGCCTTTAGGGGGTGCTCTTGTTTCCAACTCCTAAGACCATCTGAAATATTTATTTTACAGTAAATTACAAGTTTAATGTGGTAACGCACAGACACACCTCTAACAATCAACTGTTATAAATAACTAAAAAAAATGGAACTTCCAAAACAAAAAGGGGGCATTTTCATAAGACTTAATAAATTATACTTCCTTTAAGGCGATGGGAACAAGAATGTGTGCCTTTCACAAATCTGAGAAAGGTCGTTAAACCTTAAATGACAACTAATTACAGTTAGCTACAACAGAGAAATGTAAAAGAGGAACAACTATTTATAATAAACAACTGCTTGAATTATTTAGGAGTAGAATATGTTGTTTGATAATACTGTAACTAAAAACTGTTGTAACTACTCTTTATTTATTTTAATAATAAATAAGTGCTTATTTATTTTAAAGGTAACATTTTCATACCTTAATTGAGCATACACTTTTATATTTGAGCTTTTAAAGGGATATACTGGAGTAATAATAAAAAATGTATGTGCTAGAGCAATTTATCATTGCTCTATTGCTTAAACAAAATAATGTGAAGGGGGTAAGTTCATAAATAGAGCTCCAGATTGCCAATGCACTACTGGCCCAGAGATGTGGACATTAAGCCGATCTTGTATCATGCTGCCAATCATTGTCCATGTTCAGCTCATGACCATTACTGCTTTCCTTATCTAGAGCTAATTTTTCGCAGGTGTTAACCACTGTGTGGGGATTAAAAACATCAAGTAATGAAACAATAATAAAATGACGAACCTTTTTAAAACATGTTGTTGATCTTTTATGTCCCTTTAAAGGGAAACTAAAGTAAAAATTAAACAATCATGATTCAGATAGAGCATGCAGTTTTAAGAGACTTTCCAATTTACTTCCATTATTAAATTATGCAGTCTTTTTATATACACACTTTCTGATGCAACAGCTACTACTGAGCATGTGCAAGAGTTCATAGTGTAAACATATGAGTCTGTGATTGGCTAATGGCTATCACATGACACAGGGGGAAGGCAAATTTAATAAATGTTAAAATTTGTCAGAAAGAAATGTACTGCTCATTTAAAATTCAGAGTAAGGCTATTGCATTTTCTTTTTGCTATTCATTTGTTGGTTACACAATTCTACGTATTTAATGGTCCTTTGAGTTTCTAAGGATCATCAATGTTTTTCGTATATCTTTGTGAAATAAGAAGTTGGTATAAAAATAAATGGGATATAGCCCAATCCAAAGTTCAGTATACAAAAGTCTAGAAGAAATGTTGAATATAAATAATAGCTACCCTTAAAGGGACATAAGATCCTAACTTTTTTCTCCCCTTTAATTTGTTATTTTAATTGGGAACTCCAATGCTGAGCAGGACTTTACCTATGTGTTTAACCTCATTGTGGGTATTAACAAGAGTAAACTATGGTTAGTAATGAAATCATTACCCTCTCTAATGAACTAAAGCATGCCATTTTTATAACAGAAAGGATATTCACATCACTAGTTACAATGTTATAGTTATATACATATATATATATACTGTATGTATATATATATATATATATATATATATATATATATATATATATATATATATATATATATATATAATATATACAGTATATGTGTGTGTGTGTATATATATATATATATATATATATATATATATTGCAATATTACAAAAGTTTTATGTTTATGAATTAAACTTTATGCATTCATAAAATGAGGCTAAAAAACAATACCTGTAATAAAACAATTAGATCACTGCTCTTTAAAGCAAATTGAAATGATTTTGTAAATCTAGAGGACAGTGCTATATCAAATACTATTTATATTTTATGTTACGTGCAAGCTAACAACCTTGACAATGATGTAACCATAAAATTAAAAAATCTCATAGATAAAAGTCGCAAAACTGGTTTCATGTAATCCAGTTAAGATCAAATATTTTTTTTTTACTTTTGCTCACTTTCCTGGTGGTGTTTTCTTTTAACAACAACCAGCAAATTAAAAGCAGCCATAACCCAGGATTTAAGGCTTGTTTATTTGTACTTTCTCATTTGTTTACATAAAAATTGAAGACAAATTAAAATTAGAAAATGTTCTCTTCCACACAAAGCATTTCTGAAAGCCTGGCTGAACCTTGCAATGTTTTTAAAGCCATTAACAGATTTGCTTGGGTCTTGATTTAATCTAAATTAATGCATAAATGTAACAAAGCTGAGCAGGGCACATTTATTTCACTTCTATTTCAAGCAGGCTTTTTCAAGACAAACCTTATAATCATCTACAGTTATTCCAAGTTTACCATGGCTGCAAGAGTTCTGCAGCAATCACTGCCAATTAGGTATGTAAATTGTTATGTAAAACACACAGGGGTGACATTCTTCATAAAAATAACACATGGTTTCAATGCAAAAAAAATATCTGGAACATATTTCAAATGATGCAAAAGGTCAAAGGGACTTTGGTTTGTGCAACAAAAACGCTGCTTTGGTTGCCATTAAATTGTAAGTCATAAATATTTTCTTTGATCGGTCAATCATAGAAAAAGTCATTGACTTATCATTGAAACAGCTTTAATTGCAAAAAGCCCACAGGACAGACAAACCAATGATAAACATCCGGACCAAATTTATTCACAGTTAAAATTAGATTAGCTTTTTGTAAAGATCATTTTAGACATCTGATTCATAAAAAACTGTCTTATAATATCTGAATTATAATTGTTAATGGCCTATTACAACCAGCGACAGCAAAGTGCATGTGTTGATGATGCAGGATAGGCACAGATAAACAAAGATAGATTTATACATCTAAAGCGAAAAAGTGAGACACAATACCATAGAGAAATATGAAGGCAAGCAGATACATAATAAAATATATAAATATACAGAAAGAAAAAAGAAACAAGACCGATAGATAGATAGATAGATAGATAGATAGATAGATAGATAGATAGATAGATAGATAGATAGATAGATAGATTGATAGATGATAGATGGATAGATAGATCTGCTATATGATTCAATAATTTGTTTAGTGCATTTATACATTTAAAGGGATACTAAACCCAAATTTTTTCTTTCATGATTCAGATACAGCATGCAATTTTAAGCAACTTTCTAATTTACTCCTATTATCAATTTTTCTTCATTCTCTTGCTATCTTTATTTGAAAAAGCAGGAATGTTAGGTTATGAGCCGGCCCATTTTTGGTTCAGAACCTGGGTAGCACTTGCTGATTGGTTTGCTACATTTAGTCACCAATCAGCAGGGGCTACCCATGTGCTGAACCAAAAATGGGCCGGCTACTATGCTTACATTCCTGCTTTTTCAAATAAAGATAGCAAGAGAACGAATACAAATTTACAATAGGTGTAAATTAGAAAGTAGCTTAAAATTGCATGCTCTATCTGACTCATGAAAGGAAAAAAATTGGGTTAAGTGTCCCTTTAATTGTAAGTCTAAGGATGTTTTTTTTTTTTACTAATAGCAAATATAAGAAAAAAAAGACGAAAATAAAAAACAAAATAAAAACAAGCATATTGCTTTTCTCATGTGCTAAAATAACTATTAGAGATAAAAGAACCAGATACAATATAACAAATATTTTGACTAGGAAATCATGTATACAGATTAAATGTTAAAAAGGAAATCAAATCCTCAACTTACTCTGCTTAAATCCTAAATATGGTATCCTCTCTATGGGTGTTCTCCGTTGTTTCATATATTTATATAGTGCTACTAAAAAGACTTGCTCCTCTGCTTTGCTTTCATCTGCTTTGCAAATATCTCCTGCCCCGCTCTTTGTTTTTTCTTCAGTTGATGTTTTCTTGCAGATGCTGTTAATTGTCTTTGATTTTGGTAAAGTTGTCTTCACTTCACATTTTACCTAAAAAAATAAATAAAAAAAAATAGAGCATGTAAGACTAAAACTGATCAACCATAACATTTTATGGTGTAATTATTTCGTTTTTACAGCATGTATGAAGTTTGCAGATGTTTTGGGTACTAAAATCAGTTTATGTTTTAGTGCCAGCTTAATTTTTAAACATAATACCGTTTACAAGCTAAATTTGCAGCAGTGTATAAACAACAGACTTGCCAAGGGATATCTCAATGATGTACTAGTAAAAAATATACAATGCAAAATAAATATGAATCCCTTTTATTAGCTGTACAATTTCCTCTGCTTTGCGTAGTAAATTATGTGCAGAATTATGTAACATAAGGATGGCCTTCTGTTTTAATTTTTTCTTCTAAATACTTACTTTGACGCATAAAACTATACTTACCTTGTGTGTGAATCTGTCCTTTTCTGACCAGCAGTTTTTTTTTTAAAGGGACAGTCTACACCATAATTTTTATTGTTTAAAAAAAATAGATAATCCCTTTATTACCCATTCCCCAGTTCTGCTTAACCAACATGGTTATATTAATATACTTTTTAGCTCTGTGATTACCTTGTATCTAAGCCTCTGCAAACTGCCTCCTTATTTCAGTTCTTTTGACAGACATCCATTTTAGCCAATCAGAGCTAGCTCACCTGAACTCCACGTGCGTGAGCACAGTGTTATCTATATGAACTAACACCCTCTAGTGGTGAAAAACTGTCAAAATGCCCTGAAAGAAGAGGTGGTCATCAAGAGCTTAGAAATTATCATATGAACCTCCTAGGTTTAGCTTTTAACTAAGAATACCAATAGAACAACGCAAAATTGGTGATAAAAGTAAATTGGAAAACTGTTTAAAATTATATTCTATGAAAATGTATTTTGGTTTAGACTGTCCCTTTAACTAGCGCGTCACGGGCTCACTGTCTAATCACAGACTGATCACGCTAAAACTACATGTAGCACACTCCCGCACTAGGTAAAGCTGTTGGCTGTGTTACCTAGCCGGGGAGGGCGCTACATGTAGTTGAAGGCCCCGATCTGGCTTACTGTGATTAGACAGTGAGCCCGTGGCGCAATAGTTGAAAAAAATGCAGCGCAGAAGAGGATGGCTTTGTACAAAAGGTAAGTATAGTTTTACGAGGCAAATTAGGTATTTGGAAAAAAATTAAAACTGAAGAGTTAAGTAACATGTTAAGCAACATTTAATGTTCCTTTAACTAGTGAAAGCACATTTAAATGTTGAAATAGACTTATTTATTTATAAATCCATACAAATAATATTCAAATCTCAATTTAATGATTTTTTTTTTTCAATAAACATTAAATATCCATATGCTACATTCAATATAGCAAAATGTAATATTTGTTTTAACAAAAGTTAAATTTATTAAGTTACTAAAACATATGACTGGTAGGATTTAATTGGAATATAAAAAATGGCCATTCACCTATTTTCTATTCACAAGAAAATTATAAAAACCCAATATAAGTATGAACATACTAAACATATTAAGTTATATATATTACTCTGCTAAGGTTAGCACAATATAGTTAACACCTTAATGAATAACTGTTGGGTAAAAAAAAATTAAATTTAGAGGATTGCCTGGTATTTTTGGGCTGGACTGACCTTACTAGGCGGGATCAGACTGATATACTACAGGACAGTTCTCCATTGTGAAAAGCATAATTGGGCTAAAAGAGGCAGCTCCTAGGTGGTTGCTCCTAGGTGGTAACTTGTTATAGAACAAGCTACTTGTTTGTTCCTGGTAGATAGCTTCTCTTTTTGTATGCATTTGTATTATGACTCTGAGAAGTCTCCCTAAGGGTGATAGCGAAACCAGACATACATTTCTTGCCCAATGTGTTTAGAGGGTTATGGCTGCACCTCACTGATGCGGCCAGGTTGCCATGTTCCTTGTTCAGAGGAGGATCGCCTGGTATTTTGGGACTGGACTGACCTTACTACACAAGATCAGACTGATATACTTCAATAAAGTTCTCCTCTGGGAAGAGCTCAATTGGGCTAAAAGAGGCTGCTTCTAGGTGGTAGCTCGCCATAGAACAAGTTACTGAGCTATTGTTCATTTCTGGTAGAGCACTTCTCTTTCTGTATGCATATGTATTATGATCCCGGGGAAGTCTCCTTAAGGGTGATGGGGGAAACCAGACATGGACTCGTTGCCCAATGTGCTTAGAGGCTTATAGATGCACCTCACTGATGAGGCCAGGTTGCCATGTTCCTTGTTCAAAGGAGGATTTACTGGTATTTTGAGACTGGACTGATCTTACTAGGTGGGATCAGACTGATATAGTTCAGGAAAGTTCTCTTCTGTGAAAAGCACAATTGGGCTAAACGAAATTGCTTCTAGGTGGTAATTCGCCATAGAACAAGCTACTGAGCTGTTGTTCGCTCCTGGTAGAGCGCTTCTTTTTCTATATATAATATTTTTTTAAAAAGGCACATATCTTTAAATTGATAAACCAATGCAGTTAATTTACATGTTGACAAAAAAGGAAACAAAAATGACAAATATACATAATGGTGGGACATTCAAATGTGCTAAAATGTAACAATTTTATACCATGCTATTTAATATAATGCTTATGTTGCTATTTTAACCATAGCTTTAATGAATCACAGGTTAGAATTCATGAGTTAAACAAACCAATCATAGAAAGCTTGCTTCACCCTTTAGGGCTCATCAGTATGATGCTGTTTGTTTTGACTGGAATCATGAATCTAAAGATATGGCAACTTGCCAAGTGATTAATTTGCATTAAATGGATAGGGAAGTCAAAATTAAACATGCACTATGCAGATAGTGTAAACAAAATACCAGTTTTCTTCTATTATAAAATGTCTCAGTTTTCTTTGCTGAAAATTAGCTCCAATCAATAAACTAGACTCAGATGCATGCACTGTGTCTTGAGCACTATATGTGCCTACTATAGTATGCTCTCATGGAAATAATTGCATTGCTCCCCCCCTACATGTCAGACCTTGTCTCCAGATACTCTTCCTCTCAACCGCTTATGATCTCCTACTCTCCTCCTCTCTTGTTACCTCCTCACATTCCCGTTTACAAGATTTCTCCAGACTGGCTCCAATCCTATGGAACTCTCTGCCTCGCTCCACAAGACTCTCCCCTAGTTTTAAAAGCTTCAAGTGCTCCCTTAAGACTCTTCTATGCAGGGACATACATACAACCTACACTAACTTTCCTATCTCCACTGCTATCCCCTTAAACCCCATAGCATGTAAGCCTATAAGCCCAGCTGTTTGTAGTCCACCTTCTACACTACACTACAACTCTTGAGAGGACCCTCTACCCATGATCCCTGTAATTGTTTTTAAATACCACCTATATTCATAGCGCTGCGGAACCTGCTAGCGCTTTACAAATACCTGCTAATAATAATAATAAAATAATCTAAGTTTTAACAAGGATACCAAGGGAGATAATTAAATATGATAAAAGAAGTTAATTAGAAAGCTACTTTTTTAAATTTTTTATCAGAATGAAAATTTAGTTTTGGCTTTTAATGTGAACAAAATAATAAGAGATATCCTCCATTACATAAAGTATTGCATATCGTTGTGGCGCTTTGTGTAATGGAAGGTTTCTTTAATTCCTGCTAATGTGAATAATGTCATATATTGATAAAACAACAAAAGAGCAAGAGATTATTTGGATAGCTTGATAGTAATGTGCTAACAAATAAAATGATTTTAGCATATTATGCTTATATAATTTCCATGTTGCCACACTGACTTCAAAACTTTCTGGTAGCCATATACAGTATATTAAATAGATTATGCAATTAGGCACCACCTATTGTCTAGCCGATGAGCAACTGTTAAACAGCACTTTAAAGTACGTTAAAGTACTTGAAAAGAGTACTGTGCATAGGAACACTTCATTTTTTCAGGACCTCATATAAACATTGTACTATGTGCCACAGAGCAACAGAATATATAGATAGTTAAAAATATCTAATAGTGGGTTATTCGCCATAAATCAATATATAAATACAAGTGTATGACTCCTGAGAGTATGGTTGACTCCTAAATTTTAAACTAATTTGTTGACCCCTGATATATATTTTTATCTTATACAAATATAATAATGTATACACTTTGGTGTGTATTGGGTTGAAACAGATCTGAGCACTGATATACTCTAACAGGAACTGAGAAAGTGGCTCTATTTTTTACTGAGCCTAAATCATACCTTTACATTTCTTTGAGATCATTAAATGTGAACACAGCAATTTTGTAAATGTTATGATTCCACTGTTTGTTTTTTTTAAATACTACCTTACATTGCTATTTATATGCGAGTGTCTGTATGTACCAGCCTATGGGAGCCCAATGGTACTCCAATAAATAGATTTCCAGCCTCCAAGAAACAGTTAAAAGACCTTTATTTTCTTTTTACAGGGTCCATAAAGTAAATCAACAATGTTTCAAACCACACACTGGTTCTTAGACATGACTATGAACCAGTGTGTGGTTTGAAACGTTGTTGATTTACTTTATGGAGACATGACTAAGAACCAGTGTGTGGTTTGAAACGTTGTTGATTTACTTTATGGACCCTGTAAAAAGAAAATAAAGGTCTTTTAACTGTTTCTTGGAGGCTGGAAATCTATTTATTGGAACATTACATTGGGACTTGGCTGTTCCTTTTCTGTGCCTCAGGACATGATACAAAGGTGCTGTCTTCCATACCAATATTAGCCCAATGGTACTACCTGCTGCAACCAAATGCTTCACTTATCTGATAATATCAATTGATGTGAATTGAAGTAAGTAGATTCCCCTAAGGGGGTTCTCTTTTTAGATAAGTGGCAATACTTTATCTATCTTTTTAAACTTTAAGTTAAATGGTTGGTACACAGCTGATAAAGGGGCAATTAGGTTGTTTGCCTGCAAATGTAAAAATGATTTATACCCCAGCAGTCCCTTTAATGAAAACACACTTTCTCAAGCTCACCGGTTTGAATGTGCAATGTTTACTGAGTAAACGTTCCCTCCACATTATGCTGACCACATCTCCCATCCAGCTATCTCTTACACCATGTCAACCATAATTGAGTGACCTATAACCCTTATTAATCACAAATAATGGCCTAGATTTCTTGCAGAAATAAAAATTCCACAACTCAATAATTACAGATTTCATAAACATTTGTACCCATATATAGGGGGCGATTTATCAAGCTTAGATGGACAGGGGTGCACATACGTGCCCCTGTCTGCCGCAGCTAGCCTCTGGCAGGCTGAATTCCCTGCCCCCTGCCCGCGCGCAGGCAGGAGCTGTCAATCTCCCAGGTCGGACTATAACGGGGAGATTGAAATTCGACACTTTAGAGAAAGGTTAGGAAAGCAGTGGTCTGATGACCGCTGCTAGTTAAATATGGCGTGCAGGTTCTCTTGTGAGAACCTGCAGTCGTATGGTGTTGACAGACTTGCGAAGCCTTTGATAAATCGACCCCATAATCAATGGAGAAAAATCTACCTAACCATTCACCTCTTGTCACATAGAAGAAGTTCCACTGAAAAATAAACCGGCATCACAAAAATGCTTTAAAAATCTTACAAAACAAACAAAAAACGTGTGGCAATGTTTGAATTTAGGCTAATAAATAGCTTTAATTTTAAGAAACAGAATTTACAATTAATTCACACCAGTATATAGCATGATAGTATTTTGGCACACAAACGCTGAAAATGTTTAAAGAACAGAGATAAGGAATTTATTGCCTTTAAGGAGGATTCAGCCTTCGATGTTAAACAGAAAAGCATGCATTTGGAATACCCTACATTAAACTCCTCCAAAGTCTGTATATTCCATAAATAAGTACATTTTACAATAAAATAATATGCTAACCATTTCTCCTCATCAGTCACTTCAAAATTCTCAGTTTTACTGTTCATGAGAAAATCGTTAGGAGATCTAAAAAGTTGATCATTCCTTTATAAATGTGTCCTTATGTATAAAAGCTCCATGTTGAAACTGTTTTCTTTTTCTCAAACAACTGTATTATTGATACAAATATTTATTTTTATTTAATTTAAAGGGACAGTATACTATAAAATAGTTTTTCCCTTAATGTGTTTCCAATTACTTTTTTTTACCAGCTGCAGAGTATAAAATGTATGAGATTTTCCTTTTTAAGCCTTATTTGTGTATATGAATTAGCTGATTTTGTGTTTTGAAGCCACAACCTAATAAAATGGGCTGAGCTTGTAGGTATAATCAGATCTCATTACTTTATCACATTGTGTACATATACCTGCTTCTTTATCTTATATCTATACATAAACAAATCACCAATACTTGTAGAGAACAAAGGAAAATTTAACATTTTATTACCTTATCCCTTCTATAACCCACTGGGAGTGTAATTTCTTCTGCTGGCTGTGTTTACACAGGTTGGTCTTGAGGCCAAAAACTTTCAGGATGGGTGGGGATAACACAGGCTAAATAATCTATTTCAAATGCCCATTATAAGGGTAATGGAAATACTTGTAAACAATATAATACACTCCAGATGGTAAATTGGATCATTGTAAACAAATTAAAGGGCAGACATTTGTTGAGTAAACTTGCCCTTTAAGCTTCACCTCTCTACTTTAGCTTTCTTCATATTGGGGAAAAAAATGTTACACAGATAATACAATTAATAAAAAAAGATAGTCACTGGTAAGCCCATATCAAGCAACATCATTTTTTCTCTCTCTCTCTCTTTTTTTTTTTTTTACTTGGTTATTTCCAGACCCAAAACATGTGTCTATAAACAGAAGGAATTAAATTGTTATACTCTGTGTTGTAACCCTGGTTAAGTTTTCTCAACAAGGATAAAAGGCAAATGGGGATTAAGTGAATTTACTCATGCATTCCTGGTAGAAACAAAATCTTGGTTAATTATTTAAGCTTTGTCTCAAGATTAAGTTAAAGACCAACCAGTTTGCCTAATCACCATCTACAAGCTTCACACTAAAGACATTTTGAAATATATATTAAAGCATAAGTAGATACATTCCCGGAACTCTACTGTTGATCAAAACCTCACATGTTCAGCACCACCTGTCACTTATTTTGTAAATATATTGATGGTAGTTTTTAGGGCGTATAGAGTAGAACGGGAAGCCTAACAACTTGTTTAATGTTCAGAATGAAATGCAATAAGTTACAAAATGAACTGCATTAGAATTAGTGATAACTGTTGGCAGTATCTTTATGACCGATATGATTTTTAAGAGTTTATTACACACAGCAAACCATATATTATATATATTTAATTATCAGTCACATATGAAACATAAAATATTTGCAAAACTGCACTTGCAGATATATTGAAATGTCCACTAGTTCCAGATGAGTAAGAAATTAAAGTGAATGAGTAAAAACTTGGCTTTTCCCCCCCCTATCTTTAACATTAAGTGAACTTGTAACCTTTTCCCTCTGGACTAGTAACTTTACTGCCCTGACTAGTAAATCATAGTTATATTTTTCCATATATATATGCACATATCTATAAAAGCAGTTTATTCCAAGAAGCCGAATTATCAATGTGCGGGCGGACATGATCCGCTGCAGCGGATCATGTCAGCCGAACATCAATAAATGCCAACAGCATACGCTGTCAGCATTTATCATTGCACAAGCATTTCACTAGAAATGCTTGTGCAATGCCGCCCCCTGCACATTCGCGGGTGTCAATCAACCCGATCGTATGCGATCGGGCAGATTGCTGTCCATTGCCTCAGAGGTAGCGGTCTTTAGATATCTAAATAAATATATATATATTCAACCAGTTTATTGTAATAGTGCTGATCATGTCTAGGGAGATATATCTCTCTATATATATATATTTTATCTATCATCTATCGAGAGAGAGAGATATTACTCAAACATTTATATATTTGTGTCTTTAACTGATGGTTCAAACTGCAGTAAATTATTCACTCTGTTAAACAACATCCCATGATTAACCTTTAAAATATTTGTTCTGAAGTACATGTTTAACAGCAAGGCGGTCTTGTCTTGTTTATTTTCTTCCTGGGAGATCATTCCAGCAAGTTATGTCATAAGAAGCAAACTATAACACTACATGACATGATGAAAGTAACAACACTGTCCTAGTTTTCTGCTCGAGTCTTTAAACAAAATCACTCCAGTGTCAAACTAACACTGCATTTGTTTTAAAAAAAAAAAAAAAAAATAATCATTTTCCCTTTACTAAAAATAGCAACCCTCATTTGAAAAATAGGAACAATAAACAGTCAGGAGGCGGAAGAAAGAAATTGAGTCACTAAAAGATTACCTTGGCAACAGCTTTGCCATCACAAATATTAGATGGATCTTTCACTCCATTTACAGAATCTCTTCTCTGTAGACACAGTTTCTTTTTACGTGGTCTTCCTTTAAGATTTGGAGCTGAAAAGAAAAATAAATAAATGAAATGCTACCAAGATTCTAATTAATGTTTATATTATCGTATAGTTTCATACATTTTAGTTAATAACACTCCTACAAATGTAATTCCAAAAGAGTTTGTGTTTGTTTCTCCTGCCTCTCTCAAAAACTTGCCAGCATAGAGAATCACTTAAAGTGAATGTAAACTCAGCCTTCGTTCTAAACAGCAGTCTATCAAATATAAAAAAATCAAATTTAAATTTTCTAAATGTATACCTTTATTTTCATAAATTTATATAAATTTGCGGCTAAACCGTCCTCCGTCCGGCATTCGTGCTCTTTTGCTCATCTTTTTGATTGATTTCTTAATAGCCAATAACGGCTCTAACCACGGGGGGACCCACCCTCTTCTCATTACGTAATATGCGTTCGTCTTTGGTGCCGAGCTAATCTACTGTAAGCTCGTGCACATTTCGCGCATGCGCAATACTAATAAACACGGCTAGCGTTACATTCTTATACGGATTCCTTTCATTTCCTATACAGCGTAAACAAGAGTAACGCATGCGCAATGTAAAATAGACACGGGAGCGCGCAGTGCCTATACGTAAACAGTGGGTGGGACCGCTGTTTACGTAATATGGATGAAAAGTAGGAAGCAGTGAGTGGGAGGAGCGGGTAAGCGAATGAGCGATATGCAATATTTAAAATAAAAAATAAAATACACATTTTATTAGAAATTTATTGCGGCGGTATGCTTAATCTCAGTAATGACTACAAAACTAGATTACACAAAACGGAAAAATTGACATTCACTTTAATATATATATATATAATTATATATATATATATATATAAAATTACATATATATATATATATATATATAGTAAATATATATGTACTGTATATGCTGATATACGTATATATTTGTGTTAATATGTGTATATATACACATAACACATAAAAATATATATTTACAATTTGCGCTCCACTTGTAATCTAGCCCTTAATATTTAAATGCTGATTTTTTTTATAAAGATTTTAAATTGCAATATACCTTCAAAACAGAAATTATTTAAAATGTGTACCACTCATAAACCATAAATAATCATAATAAACATATTTTATTAAGGTCAGCAATTTAAATTAAATATTAGGTTTCCATTTAAACACACAGTTCTCTTTTGGTCCCTTATGCTAGATAATTCAAAGCAAGAACAATTCATAACATACATGACTGCAAATACAAATTATGGTATAATCAGTTTGACTCACTATATTGAAATGTTCTGGTATGACTAAGTACTAGAAATACATTTGTTTCAACAGTTAACGTTTTTCATTTTCGGTTTAATTCTTAAAATAAGTAGTACTTCCTCTTTTAAAAATTAGCTCAAATATGATATCTTTATATATATATATAAAAAAAATTCTGTAAGACAAATGTTTTAGATATTTCATATCATTTAATTAACACCAGGCTTTGCATCACATACATACATTTATTTGTACATTAAATGGGCAGGGAGGTGCATTCATGGGACTTCTAGCTCAGTTTTGAGATATAATGCCTATATGTTTCATTATTTCAATGTAGTATGCGCATGTATAATTTTCACAGGGAAGTACAGGTTATATCAGCAAGACGATCCTCAATCAACATGTCATTTAAAATTAATTTTAAAATCTTATTTAATGTGGACTTCTATTGAATTTCGAAGGTACGTTGATATCTAATTCAGTTTGGAGATATAATACTTAAAATCCTCCTAACATCAAACCTCCCAAATGTCCCTATTTGAGAGGGACAGTCCCTGATTCTGAGCTCTTTCCTTCTGATACAGTCATTTGTCCCTATTTGCAGAATTTACCTTAGCCTTACCAATGGAACACCCAGACATGCCCACGAACTGCCCATTCACATCCACTGACCACCCAGACACACCCACAATCCCACCCACTAACCACCCATGATTCCACCCCTCCCAGCACAGCTCCACATACAAAATGGTGACGGCCCCAACAACCTCCTGAGTCCCTAATACCCAGCCACAAAAGTTGGGAGGTATGCAACATTTATTATTTTTTTTATTTCTATTATACTTTATTTATGAAGCGCCAACATATTCTGCAGCTCTGTGCATGGGTACAATTCATTTAAATAAAACAATGAAATAAAACTTGTAAGCAACAAGACAAAATTTTACAAACACATACAGGACAAATTGAGGTCCCTATTCCCGTGGGAACTTACAATCTAGAAGGGTAGGAGGTTGAGAAACAGGAGGTGAGGACTGCAAGATTGAGAAAGATGTTAAAGCAGAGTTAGATGAGGGAAATGTTAGCTAATTGAAGTTAATTTATTACTGAGTTGGGTGGTAGGCTTCTCTGAACAGAAAAGTCTTCAGGGAGCATTTAAAGGAAGAAAGATTAGGGCAAAGCCTGACAGCACAAGGGAGTGTTCCAGAGGGTAGGTGTTGCACAACAGAAGTCCTGCAGTCTAGCATGGGAAGAGGTGATAGTCAAAGATGTAAGGAGCAGGTCATTGTTGGATCTTAGTGGGCTTAGTATGGATAGGTATTAGGTACTCAGGAGGTTGAGTGGGGGGCATCACCATTGTGAGGGTGGCACTGTTGGAAGGGGCAGGTTCATGGGTGGATAGTGGGTGAGATCATGGGTGTGTCTTGTCTGTGGTCATATCTGGTTAGTTTGTGGATGTGTCTAGTCAATCTATGGCCAGGGTTAAGGGACATACTGCAACCTGGTACATATAGCTGTCACAGAGGAACAGTGATAAGAATTAGGAACTGTCCCTCTCAAACAGGGACACTTGGGAGACCTGCCTAAAAGTTGCATTATTTCAACTTAGTATGTCACATGTAAAAAATGGACATAACACGTGAAATGAACCAAAAATGGGACGGCTCCTAATTTGCAATTTCTGCGTTTCAAATAAAGATAATAAAAGAATGAAGAAAAATTGTTAATAGGAGTAAATTAGAAAGTTGCTTAAAATTGCACGCTCTATCTGATCCATGAAAGAAAAACATTTACGTTTCATAGCCCTTTAAAAAGCATTTAGAGATAGGTAAGAGGAATTAAAACTGCTTATAAAATCTCTGGAAGGTTAATTAAACCTACAATGTTTAAGCTTTGATTATGGTTTGATAGGCTATAGGTGACTATTGATTCTATCACATGAAACCAAAAATAATAATTATATACTTGCAGAGTGTATATAATATCATACAACAATTCTTGTGGTAACATGTGGTCCAATTATACTAAGCTTTGCACTTTTTTTTTTAAATTGTATTATTAGTTTAATTTTAGGGAGTCTACTTTTAAGGAACGAGAATCTCAACAAGGTCACACAATTATTCACTGATGAGCATAAAATATTTTTTTCCAGATTTTGCAGTTTAACAGGGTAATAAGGAGCTTAAGTGCCAAGTAGAAGTATGTGTGTGTGTGTGTGTGTGAATCAGATAAAAGAAGTATAGAGTCAAAAGTGCATGGTGCACAAACTCAGTGGAGCTTAGCAGTGCCTAGTTATATGGTTAGTTATATCTGTTGTGTCAATTTCCTTTTTTTACAGTTTAACTATAGTAAGAATTATTGGTTACTCTGCCTTATATTTGGTATAACTGGTTACTGATAATTATCATTATCATTGGTAGCCTCACTTTCTATGGTATAAGTGGTTGTTCTCCATTTTAAAAGGAATAATGTATTGTTTTCACCCACTTTAATGTATAATTAACTGCTCCCTTTTTTATGGTATTATCATCTGGATAAACTTTTCATGTTAAAGGGATATGAAACCCAACATTTTTCTTTCATGATTCGGATAAAGCATACAATTTTAAAAAAATCCCAATTTACTTCTATTTTTATCAATTTTGCTTCATTTTCTTGGTACACTTTATTGAAGGAGCAGCAATGTACTACTTGGAGATAGCTGAACACATCAACAATGACAAGAGGCATATGTATATGCAGCAACCAATCAGCAGCTAGCCCACAGCTCCTGAGCCGACCTAGGTATGTTTTTTGACAAATGATACCAAGAGAACAAAGCAAATTAAATAATATAAGTGAATTGGAAAGTTGTTTAAAATTGTATACTCTGAATCGTGAAAAAACATATTTTTGGTTTTGTGTCCTGTTAAGTTATTGCAAGGGCTGAAAGCAACAACTGGAATAAGAACAAAGACAGCAGAGGAAAGAAGAAGAAAAAAGCACACCAGGTGGAGAATTCATATATAAAAGGCATAGTAAGACAATCATGGGTATGGATTCAAGGGACGACTTCTATTATAATAAATACACTTTATATTTACATTGCCAAGCAGTAAGGGAAAACCTAGAGTGTGGCAAAGAGAGTGAACTTGATTTTGTTTGAAACATGTTATAGAGATGCAGATGATTTGACATATTTCTGTTCAACATGACTACTTTAAGGTCAGGGCTTGACAAACCCAGGAACCAGGGAGTCACTGGCTTTTAGAATTTTAACCCTAGCCCCTAACCTTTTGGCTTTATCTCCATATATCTATATACAAATACCACTGTTGTGGCTCCTAAAAGTAAGTCTGGCTACTAAATATTCTTGTTGGCTCCAAAATGTTAAACAGATTTTTTTTTGACCACTTTTTTTAAGACATATTTAATACTGGCTGAAACAGTGATACTACATTACAAAGAAATCCATATATACCACTTTCAGGTACCAAACAATTCCTGCACACAGCTTCATACATATATAAATAAAAATTGTTGCTGGTATAATAAAAGCAAAAAATAATCTTTATTTCATCATCTTTAAACAATAAAGTGCACACAAAATTGATCCAAACGTGTTTTGCATGCAAATACACAACTTTGTCAATGACTCGTGGATACTACTTCTTACCCACCAATCATTTGATAGCAGACAAAAAGAACAAAGTTGGTGGTTTACTATACATATATGTATTTTTTAATATTTATTTTTTGCATTCATACTTATTGGGGTGCATGCAGGGAGAAGAATATATTTTTTTCTATAAGAGTATTTATCAATCTGTGTAGTGCACAATCTTAACCTACTATGGTAACATTTTACTGTCTATGTGGACTCGAGTTCCCTCCTCCAAGATGGCTTCTGGCTATAATGTGCAAATGTGAAAAGTAGAAGAGATTACAACTACACTACATTTGGTCTTTTATAATATATAAAGGCTATCAAGAGCAAAGTTATCCAGTATATAAATATATCACAATATGATGACATCTCTTAACAAATATTGTATTATATACCAGAGAGAAAGAGGCCAAACTCACCAGAATATAGTATCCATTCAAATTAATGCTCAAGATTACATCATGAAAAAAATTACAGTGAAGATTTATATATATACTAAATATAATATATAACCACATGTTGTCAATACTGACACCTATCTTTGAGCTTTTACTCACTCAATTGGCAAATTCAACGGGCCTTTTGGTTCTTAGCTGCTGTCAAAATCTATGCTGCTACATTTCGCCATTAATAGGACATTTAATTTATAGCATATATCGGCAACTAAAAAGAACTGAAATCCAAAAATTTTCTTTCATGATTCAGATAGAGAATACAACTCCTATTCTTTAATTTGCATTATTCTCTTTGTTGAAGAATCAGCAATGCACTACTGGGAGCTAGCTGAACGCACTAGGTGAGCCAATAACATGAGGTATATAGATGCAGCCACCAATCAACAGCTCCAACAAAGAATACTATGACACCAAAACAAATTAGACAATGGATGTCAATTTGAAAGTGGTTCAATGAGATACGACAAAATAGTAATTTCACGCCCTTTATTAGTGCTTAATTAAAAATAAATTAGCACTATAATACCCTAAGCAAGCATTGCATATTGTCAACCTATATAAATATTTGACTTCAAATTAATTGTATTACCATCCATAAATAAATTCTGATGTAACCAATTAATGTATAGAATGTTGAAGGCTTAGGATATTTCTGCATACGTCAGTATGATAAGGAAACTCCAGAATGTCTGTAGGTATTGTAGCAAGCACAATTTTCAGAGATATTTTACAGCTAATTTAATTTTCTTAAATAAATATTTTAGGGAGAGTTTAAAGGGACACTGAACCCAAGTTTTTTCTTTCGTGATTCAGATAGAGCATGCAATTTTAAGCAACTTTCTAATTTACTCCTATTATCAAATTTTCATGGTTCTCTTGCAATCTTTATTTGAAAAAGAAGGCATCTAAGCTAAGGAGCCAGACAATTTTTGGTTCAGACCCTGGACAGCACTTGTTTAATGGTGGCTGACATTTAGCAACCAACCAGCAAGAACAACCCAGGTTGTTCACCAAAAATGGGCTGGCATCTAAACTTGCATTCTTGCTTTTCAAATAAAGATACCAAGAGAATAAAGAAAATTTGATAATAGGAGTAAATTAGAAAGTTGCTTAAATTTGCATGCTCTATCTGAATAAGAAAAGAAAAAAATGGGTTCAGTGTCCCTTTAAAACCCTTTGAGTACTAAGCTGGATTTAATATTTTTCAGATTTTTACTATTTTTAACAAAAAAAATGTTTTGACTTCCCCTCCAGATCTCCAAGACTCATACCATTGGAAAGGTTAGGCGATTACCTTTCCAATGGTGGGTCTTGGGGGTTTGTAGCTGCTCAGATCCCTGAGATACAGGTTTCTAAGCAGCATGCCCCCTTTCACTATACTTTGTATTGTAAATTTTAAATAAAGTTGCACGGTGACGTCATCAACGCAAGTAACGGGAAGCCCCGACGATGCCTGTCACTATGCAGGCCTGATTGCCAGGGTAGGTGCGGATGGGAGCCCCCAGATTGCCAAAACGTTAGTTGAGTGGAACACTCAAGTCAAAATTAAACTTTCAAGATTTAGATAGAGCCTGCAATGGTAAACAACTTTCCAATTTACTTCCATTAACAAAATGTGCCCAGTGTTTTTGTATTCATACTTTTTCAGTCATCCGCTCCTACTGAGCATGTGCAAGAATTCACAGAATATTCATATAAGCATTTGTGATTGGCTGATGGCTGTCACATGATACAGGGGGAGTGGAAATATACGTAACTTTGAAATTGGTCAGAAACAAAATCAACTACTCATTTGAAGTTCAGACTAAGATCTATTGCATTGTCTTTTTGTCATGCAGATGTTGATTATGCATATCCACTGTATTTACCGGTCTTTTAAATGTTGAGTTTAATGCCCCTTTAATGGTTTTGAAAGTACATTGTATTTAATAAAAAATTGCAAATATTAAAAAAATAATTATTCATATTTTTTTTTTACATAGTTCAATTGACATTATTATATATTCTTGATATGAAGATTAATACCATCAACCATTTAAAATATATATATATATATATATCTGTAAAATTTGTACAACTGTAATTGGATGATAGTGACAAGGAAAACACTTGAACTTCCTCTCTCTAAAAAAGTCTTTGATGTTTGCCAAATAATCAGAAAAAAAAAATGTTGCAAGTGAGCTAGCTCAGAAGTATGTCCATAAATGATTGACATAATTGCAACATGCTTTTGAATCAAAATACACTAATTAAATTCAAATTGTTTTATTGTGATTTAACACCCCTGAGATCAGAACTAAATTAAAATGACACAGACATCCGTTGGAAGGATTCTTGTTTATTTAGAATTTATAATAATGTTAATTTCTATATTCAGCCATCGTACAGCAGGCCCTGTACTCTACTACAAAATATTTATTGGCTATCTTAGCTATGTTATGTCTTATTGCCAGATGTTCACAACACATTAAGCAATAGCTTGAAAGATTAATTTATTTTTGTGCTAGGAAACATGAGTAATGCATTACTGTAAGAGCTATGTAACACAGTGCAGCTAATGTGGAAAAAATATTTTTTTTCCTTCTGTATAACTAAAATTATTATGGCATTGTGTTTAAAAATAATGGCTATCTGACATCAGACATATAAATTGCACTGAATAAAAACTTTTTTGTGGGCATCAAACAATAAAAATATTATTGCTTACATGTCTATACATTTCCCATAAAACTAAAAATAATATATAAGCTTCTATCTTCTTTGTGCACTTTCTGAAACACACCAGTTTATGCCAGTGTATTCTTGTTATCAATCAAAATAACTTATTTTAAAATCATTTCTTAAAATCCAAAACTTGTTTAAACCCCCCCCACAAAAAAAAAACCTTAACCAAAAATGTGCTTACTTAAAGTGACTTTAGTACTTTTAAATCCTCTATATAAATTCTTACATTAAACAGCATTAGAATTGAAATGAATTCCTATCACAATTAAATAATATCACATATTTCACCACATTATTTATTTCTAAAGTTACAATGACAAAATCACAAATTAATCATCAGCTGGTAAACAAGTGCCATTCTGATTTAAAGCACACTAAAATAGTTCCAAACTATTGTATTATTATTTTTTATTTCTTAAGATGCTGAACGTAAACTGTCAAAACTCAACCCACAGCAGATCTATTGTTTCCACAAATTGTTTTTCACTTTAAATTTGTCACACAGTTAACTGGCAAAACTCTTGACATGTTACATTTACATTTTAATCAGTCTGCAAATACTCTGCGATTTGGCACTAATTTAAAATGTTGCCTTTGGAAAGAAGAAGAATTTTTCCAGTGTCTGAATGAAAATTAAAAAATAAAATAAAAAAAACATTAAGAAAAGTGTCTTAAAACCTTTTTTCTTTCTTTCTAAACACAATTTACAAAATCCACAGTGGTAAATGTCTGATTTGTTTAAAGAGTGCCCTTTACAGACTTGGAACTATCAGACATTTAAAAAAAAGAAGCAAATTCAAGTTAAATCAAAAAAAGATAAAGAAGTTTTTACCCATTCCAGTCGACTAGCATCTGTCTCATTTACATCAGTTTTCATGAAAGCTACACTGCGGCCATTAAATCCCTGGAAGTCCTGTCTTGGTAGCGATGTGAGCTTAACACAAAATGAACACACTGAGTATCTGCTGTGTGCTTACAATTTCCCCCTCCCCCTAGCTACAGTACTCGTATAAACACAGATTACATTAGTGGCTAGGAGTGGGATGAGTTCTGACTTTTAGCTCACTGCCAGTTGGTGCTGCACTACACCAACTTTTCAAATGTGGGTTATGAATTGTGCCTTAATAGTTTTGCTGATTCTAACCTCTAGAGAATCCTCTGGACTTGGTACAGATTTCTGGAAATCAATCATCACACACTGAAGTGCAGCCAAGCTCCAATAAAACTAGATTTGAAAAGCTATTTTTTTTCCTTCATAAATATTTTTACTTTCCTGTGTGCGTGTGTTTATATATATATATATATATATATATATATATTATTATTATATATATATATATATATATATATATATATATAAATATAAACACACGCACACAGGAAAGTAAAAAATATATATGAAGGAAAAAAACGCGCACACACACACACACACACATATATATATATATATATATATATATATATATATATATATATACATATACATATACATACACACACACACACATATATATATATATATATATATATATATATATATATATATATATACACACACACACATATAAATAAAAATATATACATATATATATATATATACACATATATATATGCATATATATATATGTGTGTGTGTGTATGTATATATATATGTATGTGTATATATATATATATATATATATATATATATATATATATATATATATATATATATATATATATATATATATATATATGAGAGAGAGAGATTTTAAAGTTGAGATGATTAATAACAATTTCTTGATATTCATTTTTTTTTTCTTGAGTGAAATGTAACATTTGAATATCATATGTACCATTTGAATAACTGAATGTAACATTCAAGTTTTCAAGTGCAACAAATGAAAAATGTTAGACTTTTTTTCAATAATTTTTGACACCAACAATTGACAGACACTGAGGGTTAGTTTATAAGTGGACCGCTATTTAATGCTTCCGTTCCACCGTTAACTGCACTAGAAGTAAGCTTTTTAAGCACGTCGGATTGCGATTGTATTATGAGTTGAAAGTAAACTGTTTTTGCTTGCGCAATAACCCGACTTGTGTAAAATGCTGAACTTAGGATATCGCACGTGCGATAACCTATTCCCCTATAGAAGTCAATGAAGCAAAAAAAGTGGGGGAAAAAACCCAACACCCTACTTGCACACAAACCCGATCTCACATTCTCAAGTAGGCTAACCCAGCATGAAAACATGAATATTTCACATTCCAATGTTCTTTACATAGCAGAATATGTTCTATTTATTCATAAACACATATTTCTATATATGATATTTTTTGCACATATATATATATATATATATAATTATATATAGGTTTAGATATATATAGTATTATCTATTTACAAATACATATTCCCTTATGTACAGAACATTGGAATGTGAAATATTTACAGTAAATATATAGTTAAAACCTTTATTAAAAATTGATATTGCATAAAGCTCCAATGCACTTATATACATATAAATACACATGTAGACACATATAAGTGTATATATATATATATATATATATATATATATATATATACTGTACATACATATTTAGATATGTGTATTTATGTATCTCAATGTTAAAGCTCTATGCCTGCTTTTTTTTCCTAACACCTGAAACCTCATATCTTTGAGCCTTCATAAATTTTAAGTGCAATTTTTTTAAAAATATTTTGTTATGTGTTATTATGAGTGTAACTATACTATATGTATTTTTTATGTGTTTTTTTTATACTTTTTTGATTTGTGAAACAGTTAACCAGAGCCCTGAGGACGCTGTAATCATTCTAGTGTAAATCGTGATTGCTTTTAAGTGATCACGTTTACTTTCAACTTGTAATACGAGCAGAAAACCCGACATGCGCAAACAACCGCCCCTTATCGCTCGCACATAACTGTTAATGCCCCACTTGTAATCAATATTCTTAATACTTAAGGTCAAAGGTGTGAGAATTAATGATTGTCATCTCTCTTAAACCATCATATACAACATCTGTTTGACATTAGTATACACATGGATGTATGGATTTACTTATTATTACTCTAGAAGAAGAATATAGCCCACTAGAAAAGGGTTAATAAAGAAAAATTGTGAATATGTATAATCCTAGAAACCATGTTCAGAGATATAAAACTGAGTGATCAATAAAGCAGCACTATCTCCCAAAATTAACCACCGCACACACAGTTTATATTTCTACGTATTTTCAAATAACTGGTCAAATAACTTTATAGAAATCATACAATTTGTATACAAATTCCAGCTAGTTAACCCTATGAATACTTCCTTATGTGTTAAAAATGGGATGGGGATAAAACTATGAACAAATATTGTATTTTTTGTCTATATGTCTATGTCTTTGGACACTATACTTAAGTCCGCATTTATTTTATATATATATATATATATATATATATATATATATATATATATATATATATATATATATATATTATACACGTGGAGTATATTATTATAAGATTAGCCCTTTCAAATGGGGTAAACAATAAAAACACAAATTCATCTCTAGAGAGGCAATACACTTCCACTTCTGAACTGGACATGTGGTCAGATGACAGGCCTTCATAAAAGAAGATGAAGGGCATATTTATGATTGTGCGAGCGGATATGATCCGATATAGCGGATCATGGCCGCTGCACATCGATAAATGCCAACAGCATACACTCTTGGCATTTATCATTGATTCAGCAGTTCTTGTGAACTGCTGGTGCAATACCTCCCTCTGCAGATTCGTGGCCAATAGTCTGCTAGCAGGGGGTGTCGATTTCTTTCCGCCGCTTCAGAACAGGTGGACAAGTTATGGAGCTTGATAAATATGCCCCAATGTGTTGCCATAGTAAAATGTAAACATGATACAAAATTGTTAATGACTGCCCAGTTTGTCTGAATAGGGTTTTTTTCCATTTACATTAAAGGGACAGTAAAGTCAAAATTATACTTTCATTTTTCAGAGCATATAATTTTAATCAACTTTCCAATATACTTTTATTATCTAATTTGCTTAATTCTCTATGTATCCTTTGTTGAAAAGAATAGGTCGGCAGGCTCGGGAACAGCAATGCACTGGACTAGCTGCTGATTGGTGGCTGCACATAAATGCCTCAATCTTATTGGTTCACTCGAAGTGTTCAACTAGCTTTCAGCAATGAATTGCTGTTCCTTCAACAATGGATACCAAGAGAATAAAGCAAACTTGGTAACGATAGGGCAAACAAGGCTTGATAGATTTATATTGAGCTCCTTGCGTCCAAGAATCTTTTTAAGAGCATAGTTTTTTTCCTCCCTGAGACACAACACTGGTGCCTGGTTTCTGCATGTTCCTGTAGGCGGAGGTAGTCCTACTTGGTGTCTCTGAGTACCCAGATCGTGCATATGGCACTGCTGTACTGAGACAAATGTGAGTGCTACTTTGCTGCCTTGTTTTATTCTTTGGACTGTACATATTGCACTATTATGCACCTCTTTTTATTGTTTTTCATATTATTTGTGTGTAAACACCAATCACAAACTAGCTACCAATAGTGCATTTCTGCTCCTGAGCCTACCTAGGTAGCTTTTCAACAAATGTACACCAAGGTAAATTTGATAATAGAATAAAATTGAAAAGTTTCTTAAAATAACGTGCTATCTGAAACATAAAAGTTTAATTTTGATATTAACCCCTTCCCGCTGTTACGAAGTTCCATGCTGTCCTAACAGCGCTGGGCTTTAGTGTCGTTAGGATGGCATGGAACGTCCTAACCTTTTGGCTTTCCTGAAGCCATAGCCGCTTGCTAAATGGGATTGCGGGCTGGAGGGTGTGCCTAGCGTCATAAGCCCTCCCCCCTGACCCAATTCCATCATTGAAAGAACTTGATCACATGAACAATCGATTGAGTTAAATGTTTGCATATTTGTTTACATTGGAACTTTTTTCCGATGTAGACAAATAAGTCCTGGCAGGAAGGAGTTAAAGGGACAGTCTACCATAGAATTGTTATTGTTTTAAAAGATAGATAATCCCTTTATTACCCATTCCCCAGTTTTGCATAACCAACACAGTTATATTAATATACTTTTTACCTCTGTGGTTACCTTGTATCTAGGAACCTTCTTCCAGCCCCCTGATCACATGACTGTGACTGTTTATTAACTATTGTCTTAAATTTAGCATTGTTTTGTGCTAGATCTTAAATAACCCTCTGTGACTGAACACAGTGTTATCTATATGGCCCACGTGCACTTTCTGTCTCTTTGTGTTGAAAAGAGATTTAAAAAGCATGTGATAAGAGGCAGCCCTCAAAGGCTTAGAAATTAGCATATGAGCCTACCTAGGTTTAGTTTAAACTAAGAATACCAAGAGAAAAAAGCAAATTTGCTGATAAAAGTAAATTGGAAAGATGATTAAAATTAAAAGTCTTAGCTGAATAATGAAAGTTTAATTTATACTAGACTGTCCCTTTAAGCACAGTATTGTAATACTATATCATAGCATACACTGCTATATTTCTGTTACTATATCATAGCATATTCTGCTAATTTTTATTTTCTGTTTACAATCATCCATGAATATGTTTATCATTAAATGCAGATTTCATCTGTAAAAGTCCCAAAGCAAACAAAGAAAAAAAAAACCATGATTTTTATAATGATTGATAAATTAATCAAAATGAAAAAAAAAAGAATTGGAATAATACACATGTCTTATTATTACTGTTGCAACTTAGTCTGATCCCTGACCTTATTTTTCCACTAACCTCTGTACTCTAATGCAAATCTAATTAGGGAACACTGCCAAGGAACTGATGTTTCATGATTATAGTTATACAAGGAGGTCAAAGGGCACATGGGAGCTTTCAATTATTGTGGGAAAAAAACATTTTTAACAATCTTTATTTCTTTTTCACCCAAAATTTATATGGATATGACAACACATGAATTATTTTCAAACAGAGCATGCCATATAAGAGAATATACAAGCAAAAAAAAGCTGGAATCTAAAAGAATTGCATCTAAGTGATTCACATGATCAAGTTAAATATTGCTTATTTAGATTTCTAAGGAGAAATTTCAGGATTGATGTGGTCAGTACTGAGATGTAATTATAGATCTGCATCATCAACTTCAAAAGAAAATCATAATAATGGAACTATTGTATATTTATCATACAGTTACAAAAAGAAGAATGTTAATTGACCAAATAACAATGAAGCATTAAGTAGACTCTATAATCAGAAACCTACAAAAAACTATTAGTATAGTATAATGTTTACTTCTCCCAAAGATTTAAAATCTAATTAAGTGCCCAAGGCCCATAGACAGGGAGTTACTTTGCAAGGTCACAATGAGACGACCCTAAGGTCACAATGAGACGACCCTAAGGTCACAATGAGACGACCCTAAGAATGACATAGTGGTCCTTTGAAAACATTACCAATGCCACAAGCAAATCCTGCTCACGTTATTACCAATGTATGTTTGGAATGTCAACATGCTGTGGCAAAAAGCCAATAATGCTGAGCTACAAAGACAACGGTTTATCGATGATCTACCTAATCAACCATATGATAGAAAAAAAGCACAAGCAGTATATACTGTATATTTCTTTTCTTCTGACTAAGCCGGTGACATTTTTACCAAACCCAAATTTTCTGTACGCCTATTTAATTGCAGTATTTTGAAAAGAATCTACTGTAACAAAGGATACTTCCTGTAATAAAAAAACTGTTCAGCAGAATTATCTTACTTGAAATAGTTCAGAAGGAAGAACAAACATCATTTCATAATATAACTTTATCATTTACTTCTATTATCAATTTTTGTCTTGGTATCTTTTGTTGAAAAGCAGGGACATAAGCTTAGGAGCTGGCCTATTTCTGGAGCACTATATGGCAGCAGTTTTGCAAGAATGTTATCCATTTGTAAGAGCACTAGATGGCAGCACTATTACCTACCATGTAGAGCTCCAGATGCCTATCTAGGTATCTCTTCAACATAGAATATCATGGGATGATAATAGAAGTAAATTTCAAGTTAAACTTTTGTGGTTTAGATAGAAAATGCAATTTTAGGAGACTTTTCAATTTACTTCTGTTACCAAATTTACTTTGTTCCTTTGTTGAAAAGCATACCTAGGTAGGCTCAGGAGCACAATGCACTGCTAGGAGCTACCTGGCTATTGGTCGCTACACATATGCCTCTTGTCATTGGCTTACTAGCTATGTGCTATTAGTGCATTGCTGCTCTGTAGCTGACTTTAACTATGTGTTTAACCACTTTGCATGGGTTTATCATGTATTTATGCACTGCTAGGAGCTACATGGCTATTGGTGGCTACACGTATGTCTCTTGTCATTGGCTTACCAGCTATGTCCTATTGGTGCAATGCTGCTCTGTAGCTGACTTTAACTATGTGTTTAACCACTTTGCATGGGTTTATCATGTATTTATATTCAAGGAATAGTGAAATGATAAAATGTTCTAACTCAGAGCATTTTCTTTTTGCACTTTTTTTGTTTCCTTTTAAATAGGCTAAATAGCCAAACATATGTTAGTTCTATTTTAATACATAATTTTCATAATTACATAAATATTTTCAATTATTGGTGTATTCTTACCTAAACTGACTACATATGTCCTACATATTTTGTAGTTATCTAGAAATGCAACCTGCAATATATGCTCTAATTCTTTTTCAGTTTAAACTAACATAATTTTTCTGGTGCATATGAAAGAGTATGTTAAAAATAAAAAATGCTTTTCAAATTGATATTTAAGGGACATTAAACAACTTTCTAATTTATTTCTATTATCTAATTTGCTTCATTCTCTTGATATTCTTTGCTGAAAAGCATATCTAGATAGTCTCAGAAGCTGCTGATTGGTGGCTGCACACAGGTGACTCATGTGACTGGCTCACCCATGTGCATTGCTATTTATTAAACAAAGGATATCTAAAGAATAAAGCAGTTTAGATAATAGAAGTAAATTGGAATGTTGTTTAAAATCATATTCTTTATCTGAATAATGAAAGAAAAAATGTGGGTTTAATGCCCCTTTAAAATTAACAAGAACTCAATTTTTGTTAAAACTTAATCCTTGGGGAAAAAAATTAATTGGCTGATAAACACAACTACTATTGCTCTATTGGTAGACAGGGAAACACCCTCTAAGAGTATGAAAGCAAAACAAGGAACATTATTTTTATAAATTTTAAAATATCCTCTTAAAGAGACAGGAAACCCCAAAATTGTATTTTATGATACATAACGAACATACAATTTCAAACAACTTTCCAATTTACTAATATTATCAAATTTGCTTCATTCTCTTGTTATCCTTTGCTGAAGAAACAGCATTGCACTACTGACAGTTAGCTGAACACATCTATTTATTAAATCACAAGAGACAAATGCATGCAGGCTCAAATCAGCAGCTAGCTCCCACTAGTGTAGGATATGTGCATATTCTTTTTCAACAAGGGATACCAAGAGAACAAAGCACATTTGAAAATAGAAGTGAATTTAAAAGTGTCTAAAAATTACACGCTCTGAGTCATGCAAGTTTAATTTTGACTTTGCTATTCCTTTAAAATAAATATGAAATGCATTCAATTATTTATTTTTTTTACATTTTTTTCTATCTAAATAACCCTAAAGTATTTACATTGTATCGTTTCTTACAGAAACTTTGCTCAATATTTGCAAATCCATTTACTATACAAACACATCCTCATTTTGTAATACTGTTTGCATTTGTAACACTGGCATACTTGAAGAAATGAATATTGGTGTCATGGGTGTTTTAATTGGGGAAATCTAATTTGTATGCTGCATTAGCTAATTATTTCAGTCATCAGCCTTTCCTGAAAATATCAGAGCAATTGCATGTGTTCCCCAAACAAACTAAACATAAGAATGCCATTACTTAAATTACTTAACATTTGATGGTTTGCAAGACAGATCATTATTTTTAGTGTAAAATAAAATATCTGAGACATGCAATTTAAAGGGATAGAAAGGTCAACATTGAAATGTATAATTATGGCTGCATTTCAATTTTAAATAGAATCATTTTTGCCATATACTTCTATTAGCAAAGCTACTTCTAGTAAAAGTTATTAACCCTTTGAGTGCTAATGACGGCTCTGAGCCGTCACAGAGTTTCCCACTCTGGTGCTAATGACGGCTCAGAGCCGTCACTAGCACTCTCCCATCTTGAGGGAGATCTGGGGGCTCCTACCCCAGCGTTCGTGCCTGGCATCGCGGGGGCTTCCCGTTTTGCGTGGTGACGTCATGCGCAATAACGTGATGACGTCATGCGCAATAACGTGATGACGTCACCACGCAACTTTATTTATACTTAACAATGTTAAGTATAGGAGCAGGGAGCATGCTGCTTAGAAGGTAATCGCCTAACCTTTCCAACAGTGTAAGTATTGGGGGTCTGATAAAAAAAGTTAAAAAAAAATTGTTAAAAAAATTAAAAAAAACTTTAAAAAAATCTTAGCACCCAGGTGGGAAAGTGCTTAGCACTCAAAGGGTTAAAGTGATGGTAAACTATAAGGATTCACTAATTGACATACAATGCTAAACAAAAAGTAAATATGAGTTTCATTCATTAAAACTAATAATGTTATTTCTAAAAAAAATATTTTTAATTCAACACCTACTATTCACTGCTATCCTCCAATAGCCCCCAGACAAACAACATTTTTTTTTTCCGCTGACGATGTTTACGTTGTCCAATTTAATCCATGGAGTTTTGGCATGTTGCATTGAAAAAAAAAAATCTTTGCGCATGCGCAGTTAAACTGTGAAGACATAGCTACCTACAGTTCATTGGAATATGGATATTCAGCGAAGAAAATATTTGGAGCTATCGTAAGTGTAAGTAAAGGACTGCAGCGATTTTGATATTGTAGAAACGATCAAGGATAAACGTATCCGCTATTAACAAATAAAAGAAAAAGGTCATCAGCACGTCATCAATATTTAGATTGCGGGTGGAGCTGCAATCTAAAAAACTGTGCGAATATAAGAAAGCAGAGGGGGCGGGGCATAACAATAAAGCAACGGATCATTCAGATTATAAATTATTAAAGAAATATAATGCAACCGAAAAAATATATATACATACAAGTAAAGTTTAAGCAGATTAGATGGTATAAGCTACTAAAAATTACCATCACTGTGAGGGCTTGTGTATGAGTGTTCTAACATTAAAAATTCTAACAGAATCAGCTGTGGCTTATATGACACAAATCAAGTCTTCACAGAGTACACATCCGCACCTGCTCTCTGAGCATGAAAACTGGTGTACGGGCCCTCACAGCATATGCATGTATGCAGCTGAAAAACATTCATAACTTTTACTAGAAGTATTTTTGCTAATAGAAGTATATTGCAAAAATGTTTAAATTTTAATTGAAATCTAGTCATGCACATTTCAGTTTTTACCTTTAAATCCCTTTTAAAGGGATATGAAGCCCAAAAAAATGTATTTTCTGATCAGACTAAGTAAACAATTTAAAAAAAAAAAAAGGTTACAATTTATCAAATTTGCCTAGTTCTCATGGTACTCATAAACTTTGAGGAATGTGTGCCCATTTTTTAAAATACTTATTAAAAACAGGGGCACTTTCATTCATCAAAGTTTACATTTTAGCCGTTTTGTTAAAATACTTACCTTTTCTTCTTGCAAAGCCGGAGAAGCGCTTTCCCCGCCCGTCCCTCGTCTCTTCATAGGTCAGAAATGAATAATCTTGCTTCCTCCCATCACGGCGTGGCCTCAGGCAATGTTTGATCTGGGGGGGAAGCCCTGATTGGAGGAAGCCGGCTTAGTCATTGCTGACGTAAGAAGAGATGAGGGACGGCGGGGGAAGCACTGCTCTGGCTTTGCAAGAAGAAAAGGTAAGTATTTTAACATAACGGCTAAAATAAAAAATGTGATAAATGAAAGTGCCCCTGTTTTTAATAGGATTTTTAAAAACCGGCCACACATTCCTCAAAGTTTACATTCACTTTTAAATGATACGCTCTATCTAAATCATGTAAGAAAAATTTGGGGTTCTATATCCCTTTAAAAAACAATATTGTTTCTAGTATATGCTGTCTATTGGAGCACAGTATCCAACATGGTTATCAAAATTTGAAAAAAATATTTCGGAAACACTTAAAAGCAGAGCAATCAGATAAGCAGTATACGGGAGTATTGACCACGCCTATGGTTTCCATGGTTTCTCCAACTCTGTTCTGCACCAATTTTAAACTGCACACAAAATGCACAAAATAGTAAGTATATTATTCCACCTACTCTCTTATCTGGAGGAGATTTACACATGCTACTTCACTAAATAATAATTAGTGGCTATTATTTTATTAGTCTGCTGGTCTAATGTAAAGTATAGAAGACTGAGATCCACAATATGTAAACAAATACATTCATAAGTCAAAACAAAGACCTCATGCCTGATTTTCACAGCCCCCAGACATTCATGTGACAATGTCCCAGGACAATAATATCACAGGGCAGGAAGCCAAAAACCAGGACTGTTTTGGAAAAATCAGGACAGTTGGCAAACATATATCCAGTAAGAAAGATGAGTGAACTGCATTTACTTTCAACAATGTAGATACAGATGTGGACAAAAGTATTGGTATCTTATGATTTTAAAAGTATTGGTACCCTCACATTTTAATCAAATAATGTTGAAATTAAAATATATTTTCTCATCCATACATTGTGCAATTGTGCACAAAGTACGGAGCAAAATATCCCACTTGTTTTATACAGGCATTCTAAAATGACCTTGACAATACTATTGATACCTTTTAGAAGTTACAATAAAGAATTGTGATACTTCCCCTTTTCTAATTTAATTAGTATTACAGGTGTCTTTAGTCTTATAATCAGTCAGTCAGCCAGTTTAACTTGACAAACATACTCACTCTGCTGTTGTGTGTCACTGTGGGTATCACACTGAATAAAGAAATGAGAAGGAAAACCAGAGAGTTATCTGAGGAGGTTAGAAAGAAGGTAATAGCCAAGCAAAGTCAAAGTAAACGTTACAAAACCATCTCTAAAGAGCTTGATGTTCCTGTGAGCACTGTTTACAATATTATTAAGAAGCTTAAAGTACATGGAACTGTAGCTAACATCCCTCAACGTGGCTGTAAGAAGAAAACTGACCCAAAAATGATGAGAAAGATTGTTTGAATGGTGCAGAAAGAACCAAGAACAACTTCAAAACTGATCTACAACGATGTTGAAGCTCAAGATGCAACAGTTTCAAATCACACCATCTGTCACTGTCTGAATGCAAATGGTCTCCATGGAAGAAGAGAGAAAAATTAAAAGAAACACGACTGGAAGAAGCCACATACCTTCTGGGAGAATGTCCTTTAGACAGACAAAACAAAACTAGAGCATTTTGTAAAATCACAACTCCATGTTTACAGAAGGAAAAAAGAAGCTTTTAAAGAAAAGAACACCATCCCTACCATGAAACATGGAGAAGGCTCAGTGATGTTTTGGGGTTGCTTTGTTGCCTCAAAGATTATCAAGGCATTCTGGACTGAAACACACAGCCCAGTGTCAAAAAGCTGTGTCTCAGTCACAGGTCATGGGTCCTCAAGCAGGATAATGACCCAAAACATACCTCAAAAGGCACCCAAGAATGGATGAGAAGAAAACATTGGACCTTTCTGAAGTGAGTCCAGATCTGAATCCCATCCAAAATTTGTGGAAATAGTTGAAAATTGCAGTTGGGGAAAGGCACCCATCAAACCTGAGAGAACTGGAGCAGTTTGCTCAAGAAGAGTGGGCCAAATCCAAGTTGAAAAGTGTAGAAATCTTATTCAGAGCTAAAGAAAGTGCTTGATTGCAGTTAATGTCTGCAAAGGCTGTGCTACAAAATATTAGGTTAAGAATACCTATATTTTTGCCCGTTCTCATTTGTTTTACTATTTAACGTAATATGGGAAGTCATAAATTTAAAAGTGAAGTTTCTGTCTTATTATATTTGAAATAAAGAATGATGGATACCAAATACTTTTGTCAATGTTTGCTTAGTTCAGAGAATACTGTATTTCTTTCATGTAATTAGCAAGAGTCCATGAGCTAGTGACGTATGGGATATACATTCCTACCAGGAGGGGCAAAGTTTCCCAAACCTTAAAATGCCTATAAATACACCCCTCACCACACCCACAATTCAGTTTTACAAACTTTGCCTCCTATGGAGGTGGTGAAGTAAGTTTGTGCTAGATTCTACGTTGATATGCGCTCCGCAGCAGGTTGGAGCCCGGTTTTCCTCTCAGCGTGCAGTGAATGTCAGAGGGATGTGAGGAGAGTATTGCCTATTTTGAATGCAGTGATCTCCTTCTACGGGGTCTATTTCATAGGTTCTCTGTTATCGGTCGTAGAGATTCATCTCTTACCTCCCTTTTCAGATCGACGATATACTCTTATTTATATACCATTACCTCTGCTGATTCTCGTTTCAGTACTGGTTTGGCTTTCTACAAACATGTAGATGAGTGTCCTGGGGTAAGTAAGTCTTATTTTCTGTGACACTCTAAGCTATGGTTGGGCACTTTGTTTATAAAGTTCTAAATATATGTATTCAAACATTTATTTGCCTTGACTCAGGATGTTCAACATTCCTTATTTTCAGACAGTCAGTTTCATATTTGGGATAATGCACTTGAATCAATTATTTTTCTTACCTTAAAAATTTGACTTTTTTTCCCTGTGGGCTGTTAGGCTCGCGGGGGCTGAAAATGCTTCATTTTATTGCGTCATTCTTGGCGCAGACTTTTTTGGCGCAAAAACTCTTTTCTGTTTCCGGCGTCATACGTGTCGCCGGAAGTTGCGACATTTTTGACGTTCTTTTACGCCAAAGATGTCGGCGTTCCGGATGTGGCGTCATTTTTGGCGACAAAAAGCATTTTGGCGCCAAATAATGTGGGCGTCTTATTTGGCGCTAAAAAATATGGGCGTCGCTTTTGTCTCCACATTATTTAAGTCTCATTTTTCTTTGCTTCTGGTTGCTAGAAGCTTGTTCATTGGCATTTTTTCCCATTCCTGAAACTGTCATTTAAGGAATTTGATCAATTTTGCTTTATATGTTGTTTTTTCTCTTACATATTGCAAGATGTCTCACGTTGCATCTGAGTCAGAAGATACTTCAGGAAAATCGCTGTCTGGTGCTGGAACTACCAAAGCTAAGTGTATCTGCTGTAAACTTTTGGTAGCTATTCCTCCAGCTGTTGTTTGTATTAATTGTCATGACAAACTTGTTAATGCAGATAATATTTCCTTTAGTAATGTACCATTACCTGTTGCAGTTCCATAAACATCTAATGTTCAGAATGTTCCTGATAACATAAGAGATTTTGTTTCTGAATCCATCAAGAAGGCTATGTCTGTTATTCCTCCTTCTAGTAAACATAAAAAACCTTTTAAAACTTCTCTTTATACAGATGAATTTTTAAATGAACATCATCATTCTGATTCTGATGACTCTTCTGGTTCAGAGGATTCTGTTTCAGAGATTGCTGATAAATCTTCATATTTATTTAAAATGGAATTTATTCGTTCTTTACTTAAAGAAGTACTAATTGCTTTAGAAATTGAGGATTCTGGTCCTCTTGATACTAATTCTAAACGTTTAGATAAGGTCTTTAAATCTCCTGTGGTTATTCCAGAAGTTTTTCCTGTTCCTAGTGCTATTTCTGAAGTAATTTCCAGAGAATGGGATAAATTGGGTAATTCATTTACTCCTTCTAAACGTTTTAAGCAATTATATCCTGTGCCGTCTGACAGATTAGAATTTTGGGACAAAATCCCTAGAGTTGATGGGGCTATTTCTACCCTTGCTAAACGTACTACTATTCCTACGTCAGATGGTACTTCGTTTAAGGATCCTTTAGATAGGAAAATTGAATCCTTTCTAAGAAAAGCTTATCTGTGTTCAGGTAATCTTCTTAGACCTGCTATATCATTGGCTGATGTTGCTGCAGCTTCAATTTTTTGGTTGGAAACTTTAGCGCAACAAGTAACAGATCATGATTCTCATAATATTATTATTATTCTTCAACATGCTAATAATTTTATCTGTGATGCCATTTTTGATATTATCAGAGTTGATGTCAGGTTTATGTCTCTAGCTATTTTAGCTAGAAGAGCTTTATGGCTTAAAACTTGGAATGCTGATATGGCTTCTAAATCAACTCTACTTTCCATTTCTTTCCAGGGTAACAAATTATTTGGTTCTCAGTTGGATTCTATTATCTCAACTGTTACTGGTGGGAAAGGAACTTTTTTACCACAGGATAAAAAATCTAAGGGTAAAAACAGGGCTAATAATCGTTTTCGTTCCTTTCGTTTCAACAAAGAACAAAAGCCTGATCCTTCATCCTCAGGAGCAGTTTCAGTTTGGAAACCATCTCCAGTCTGGAATAAATCCAAGCCTTCTAGAAAAGCAAAGCCAGCTTCTAAGTCCACATGAAGGTGTGGCCCTCATTCCAGCTCAGCTGGTAGGGGGCAGGTTACGTTTTTCAAAGAAATTTGGATCAATTCTGTTCACAATCTTTGGATTCAGAACATTGTTTCAGAAGGGTACAGAATTGGTTTCAAGATGAGACCTCCTGCAAAGAGATTTTTTCTTTCCCGTGTCCCAGTAAATCCAGTAAAAGCTCAAGCATTTCTGAATTGTGTTTCAGATCTAGAGTTGGCTGGAGTAATTATGCCAGTTCCAGTTCTGGAACAGGGGATGGGGTTTTATTCAAATCTCTTCATTGTACCAAAGAAGGAGAATTCCTTCAGACCAGTTCTGGATCTAAAAATATTGAATCGTTATGTAAGGATACCAACGTTCAAAATGGTAACTGTAAGGACTATCTTGCCTTTTGTTCAGCAAGGGCATTATATGTCAACAATAGATTTACAGGATGCATATCTGCATATTCTGATTCATCCAGATCATTATCAGTTCCTGAGATTCTCTTTTCTGGACAAGCATTACCAGTTTGTGGCTCTGCCGTTTGGCCTAGCTACAGCTCCAAGAATTTTTACAAAGGTTCTCGGTGCCCTTCTGTCTGTAATCAGAGAACAGGGTATTGTGGTATTTCCTTATTTGGACGATATCTTGGTACTTGCTCAGTCTTTACATTTAGCAGAATCTCATATGAATCGACTTGTGTTGTTTCTTCAAGATCATGGTTGGAGGATCAATTCACTAAAAAGTTCATTGATTCCTCAGACAAGGGTAACCTTTCTGGGTTTCCAGATAGATTCAGTGTCCATGACTCTGTCTTTGACAGACATGAGACGTCTAAAATTGATTTCAGCTTGTCGAAACCTTCAGTCACAATCATTCCCTTCGGTAGCCTTATGCATGGAAATTCTAGGTCTTATGACTGCTGCATCGGACGCGATCCCCTTTGCTCGTTTTCACATGCGACCTCTTCAGCTCTGTATGCTGAATCAATGGTGCAGGGATTACACAAAGATATCTCAATTAATATCTTTAAAACCGATTGTACGACACTCTCTAACGTGGTGGACAGATCACCATCGTTTAATTCAGGGGGCTTCTTTTGTGCTTCCGACCTGGACTGTAATTTCAACAGATGCAAGTCTCACAGGTTGGGGAGCTGTGTGGGGATCTCTGACGGCACAAGGAGTTTGGGAATCTCAGGAGGTGAGATTACCGATCAATATTTTGGAACTCCGTGCAATTTTCAGAGCTCTTCAGTCTTGGCCTCTTCTGAAGAGAGAATCGTTCATTTGTTTTCAGACAGACAATGTCACAACTGTGGCATATATCAATCATCAAGGAGGGACTCACAGTCCTCTGGCTATGAAAGAAGTATCTCGAATTCTGGTTTCTCCAGCTCCTGTCTAATCTCTGTGGTTCATATCCCAGGTATAGACAATTGGGAAGCGGATTATCTCAGTCGCCAAACGTTGCATCCGGGCGAATGGTCTCTTCACCCAGAGGTATTTCTTCAGATTGTTCAAATGTGGGAGCTTCCAGAAATAGATCTGATGGTGTCTCATCTAAACAAGAAACTTCCCAGGTATCTGTCCAGATCCCGGGATCCTCAGGCGGAAGCAGTGGATGCATTATCAATTCCTTGGAAGTATCATCCTGCCTATATCTTTCCGCCTCTAGTTCTTTTTCCAAGAGTAATCTCCAAGATTCTGAAGGAATGCTCGTTTGTTCTGCTGATAGCTCCGGCATGGCCTCACAGGTTTTGGTATGCGGATCTTGTCCGGATGGCCTCTTGCCATCCGTGGACTCTTCCGCTAAGACCAGATCTTCTGTCGCAAGGTCCTTTTTTCCATCAGGATCTCAAATCCTTAAATTTAAAGGTATGGAGATTGAACGCTTGATTCTTGGTCAAAGAGGTTTCTCTGACTCTGTGATTTCTACTATGTTACAGGCTCGTAAATCTGTATCCAGAGAGATATATTATAGAGTCTGGAAGACTTATATTTCTTGGTGTCTTTCTCATCATTTTTCTTGGCATTCTTTTAGAATTCCGAGAATTTTACAGTTTCTTCAGGATGGTTTAGATAAAGGTTTATCCGCAAGTTCTTTGAAAGGACAAATCTCTGCTCTTTCTGTTCTTTTTCACAGAAAGATTGCTAATTTTCCTGATATTCATTGTTTTGTACAAGCTTTGGTTCGTATAAAACCTGTCATTAAGTCAATTTCTCCTCCTTGGAGTTTGAATTTGGTTCTGGGGGCTCTTCAAGCTCCTCCGTTTGAACCTATGCATTCATTGGACATTAAATTACTTTCTTAGAAAGTTTTGTTCCTTTTGGCGATCTCTTCTGCCAGAAGAGTCTCTGAATTATCTGCTCTTTCTTGTGAGTCTCCTTTTCTGATTTTTCATCAGGATAAGGCGGTGTTGCGAACTTCTTTTGAATTTTTACCTAAAGTTGTGAATTCCAACAAAATTAGTAGAGAAATTGTGGTTCCTTCATTATGTCCTAATCCTAAGAATTCTAAGGAGAAATCGTTGCATTCTTTGGATGTTGTTAGAGCTTTGAAATATTATGTTGAAGCTACTAAGTCTTTCCGAAAGACTTCTAGTCTATTTGTTATCTTTTCCGGTTCTAAAAAAGGCCAGAAAGCTTCTGCCATTTCTTTGGCATCTTGGTTGAAATCTTTAATTCATCATGCCTATGTCGAGTCGGGTAAAACTCCGCCTCAAAGGATTACAGCTCATTCTACTAGGTCAGTTTCTACTTCCTGGGCGTTTAGGAATGAAGCTTCGGTTGATCAGATTTGCAAAGCAGCAACTTGGTCATCTTTGCATACTTTTACTAAATTCTACCATTTTGATGTATTTTCTTCTTCTGAAGCAGTTTTTGGCAGAAAAGTACTTCAGGCAGCGGTTTCAGTTTAAATCTTCTGTTTATGTTTTTCATTAAACTTTATTTTGGGTGTGGATTATTTTTAGCAGGAATTGGCTGTCTTTATTTTATCCCTCCCTCTCTAGTGACTCTTGCGTGGAAAGATCCACATCTTGGGTAGTCATTATCCCATACGTCACTAGCTCATGGACTCTTGCTAATTACATGAAAGAAAACATAATTTATGTAAGAACTTACCTGATAAATTCATTTCTTTCATATTAGCAAGAGTCCATGAGGCCCGCCCTTTTTTGTGGTGGTTATGATTTTTTTGTATAAAGCACAATTATTCCAATTCCTTATTTTGTATGCTTTCGCACTTTTTTCTTATCACCCCACTTCTTGGCTATTTGTTAAACTGAATTGTGGGTGTGGTGAGGGGTGTATTTATAGGCATTTTAAGGTTTGGGAAACTTTGCCCCTCCTGGTAGGAATGTATATCCCATACGTCACTAGCTCATGGACTCTTGCTAATATGAAAGAAATGAATTTATCAGGTAAGTTCTTACATAAATTATGTTTTTTATTTTTTTTTAAAAGTGGAAGGGTACCCAATACTTTTGGCCACATCTGTATGTCAACTTTTATCTGTAGACAATACCTCTATTTCTGCTATATGTAAATGTTGATCTAGTAAAAGTTATTATATTCTACTAAGGACAATATTCTGTAAGGACCAAAAAAGCAATAATCAATTTTACTTTATTAAGAGCATTATACACAACTCTTAGTTAATAAAGCTACTTCCCTAATGATTCTGAACTTTTTTTTATCTTAAATCTTAAATCCAGAAACTATGAGCATTAGTCAAGGAATAAAAGTCTGAATGCTTTTAAAAAAGTTGATCAAGACCTAGAGAATCTGCTGCACTAATGAAATATTAATAGAGTTAAATGAGTAAAAAGGGAAGTATGTTTAATTTATCTAGCATCTGTTATGAAAATTCATCAAAGTGTTTTATGGAAATATTGGTTGCTAACTAAAATAATGATCAATTAGGCAAAGCTTTTAAACCAGTTTAAGTAGTATCAATAGTGTATCACAATTGATCAAAGTCCTGGAGAAAAAAAAGGTATCCTCAAATTGCAACTGCATGTCCTTAATATTGGAGAAGCAAACTCTTATTTATCTCAGTAGTATTGTTTAAATTAAACTAGAACCTCTTGAAAGCTTTAATTAGCCGCTGAGCAGGAGAGCCATGGTACAAATCTACCAATTAAATTACCAGTAAATACAGTAGATTTGCATAATCAACAACTGCACGATAAAAAGACAATACAATAGCACTTAGTCTGAACTTCGAATGAGTAGTAGATTTTTTTTCTATTTCCATTCCCCTTCTATCATGTGACAGCCATCAGCCAATCACAAATGCATATATGTATATTCTGTGAATTCTTGCACATGCTCAGTAGGATTCGGTGACTCAAAAAGTGTAAATATAACAAGACTGTGCACATATTGTTAAATTAAGTAAATTGGAAAGTTGTTTAAAATTGCATGCTCTATCTGAATCATGAAAGTTTTATTTTGACTTAAGTGTCCCTTTAATAAAAGCCTGTTGCTCTATCTGTATATGCTGGTTAACAAATGATTAAACAATTAGAAATGAGGGAGGGCTAATTTTTAAAGTCCTCCAACTGTATCTTGAATGGCTAATCTGATAACCAATTAGGATTGTTTACAAAAATAAATAATAATAATAAAAAAAAAAAAAAAAAAAAATCTGAGAAACTCAATATCAAATATAGTTCAACTCAATTTTAATGTATTATGTTTGTTTCTCTGTGACTCATTGGTGTGAGGATAACTGTCAATTCATTCACTCACTCTGGTGAAATGACAAATTTACCAGAAATGTATTGGAGACTAAAACAAAATTATCACTACAGCAAAAAGCACAGAATAGAATTATAAACTATAAAGGCAAAAAGGTCCCTCAAGCAAAAAATATGTTATGGATATGGTTTGAGGTTTTGATTTAATTACAAAATGGTTAACATGTTGTTACCTTTAATGCTTGTACTTTCCATTATAACAGAACTTTTAGGCAAATTGCAAGCTGAAAAACAAAACACAGCCTACCCACAAACAGCTGTTTTGTACTATATAAATAATCATCAGTGCAGAGATGAATGTTGTTCAAATACTTATGTATGTTACTCTGCATCAATTTTATTCAGTTCAGTGGGTTTATTGTGTTTGTTCATACTTTACACCAGAATTAAGTAACTCAGTTTGAGACCTGTTAATGGTCATTAAAGGGACATAACCCCCCACATTTTCTTTCATGATTTAGTAAGAGCATACAATTTTAAACTACTTTCCAATTAACTTCTATTATCAAATGTTCTTTGTTTTCTTGTTATTCTTTGTTGAACAGTAAGAGGGTAAGCTCAGGAGTGTGCACGTGTCTGTAGCACTATATCGCAGTAGTTTTGTAAGAATGTTATACATTAGCAAGAGCACTAGATGGCAGCACTATTTCATGTCATCTACTGCTCCAGACGTGTGCACGCTACCTATCCAGATATCTCTTCCACAAAGAATAACATGAAAATGATGCAAATTTGATAATATAAGTAAATTGGAAACTTTTTTTTAAATTGTATGCTCTGTCTCAATCATGAAAGAAAAAAATTGGGTTTCATGCCTCTTCAGGGGCGGAACTACAGGGGGTACAGAGGTCACAAAATACGTTGACCTGCCACTGCCTGCACTGATATCATGTAAGTGTGAGATGATGCTTCACTAGTGTCTCTGACTACAGGGGTTAGTGTTTCTGTTGTACCCATTGGTGTTTGTGTGTGTGTGCGTGTGTATGTGACTGTGTGTGTATTTATGCATGTATGTGTGTGTGTGTGTGTATGTATGTGACTGTGTGTGTATTTATGCATGTATGTGTGTGTGTGTGTGTGTGTGTATGTATGTGACTGTGTGTGTATTTATGCATGTATGTGTGTGTGTGTGTGTATGTATGTGACTGTGTGTGTATTTATGCATGTATGTGTGTGTGTGTGTATGTATGTGACTGTGTGTGTATTTATGCATGTATGTGTGTGTGTGTGTATGTATGTATGTGACTGTGTGTGTATTTATGCATGTATGTGTGTGTGTGTGTGTATTTATGCATGTATGTGTGTGTGTGTGTGTGTGTTTGTGTATGTATGTATGTGACTGTGTATTTATTTAAGCATGTATGTGTGTGTTTGTGGAACCAGAAAATTACAGACCTTGTTACTACAGCATGGGGGGGGGGCAGGTGGTAAACAGTGTCACTATACAGTATCACTATATACAGTACGGGGGGCTGGAGCATGTCACAGACTACTGTGGTCCCTCTATAAAGTACTAGGGCGGGTAGGGTCAGGCCAGCCATCTCACCGGCAGATTACAGACTGTGTCACCAACTCACTATATACAGTACTGGGGGGTTAAACAGTGTCACTATATACAGTAATAGGAGGCCAGACCATCTCACGGACGCACAGGGTATCTCCTTTTGCAGACATGTAATCTGATAAACTATTTTTTTTCTGTGTTAAATGTAAAAAAAAAAAAAAAGATATGTATCAAATTCAATTTTTTTTTGGGGGGGCGGGGGGGGGGGGGGGGGTAGGGGGGTGAGGGCCCCTTCTTAGATTCTTGCACCTGGGCCCTGTGGTTTCTAGTTACGCCTCTGTGCCCCTTTAAATATGTTTTAGACTTATGTTACATACATCCTCAAAAGCTAAAAATATATATGTTTTAAAATTATTGTTAGGATAAACATGTTAGGGCACTGTTTTGATAGGATTATGTTTTTATTGCTCTATAATGTTGAAAATCTTGTTGTTCATCAATCAATAAGTTAACAAAGCCTGCAGTGCTTTTGCGAAAGCCTCATCTATTTTTGCACAAACTACTGAGAACAATAAAAGCTAGGAAGCAACTGTAAAGATACTGGAGAAGTTGAAGGAAAAGAAAGTGAATGGCTGTCTATTCTATCTGTCATCTATGGTTGATTAACTGAGCATGTAAATTTATTTTAGGTATTAAAGGGACACTAAACCCAAATTATTTCTTACATGATTCATATAGAGCATGCAATGTTAAGCAACTTTCTAATTTACTCCTATTATCAATTTTTCTTCGGTCACTTGCTATCTTTATTTGAAAAAGAAGGAATCTAAGCTAAGGAGCCGGCCCATTTTTGGTTCAGCACCCAAGATAGTGCTTCCTGATTGGCACAACACAGGTGCTAAACCAAAAATGGGCCGGCTCCTAAGTTTAGATTCTTACTTTATAAATAAAGATAGCAAGTGACCGAAGAAAATTTGATAATAGGAGTAAATTAAAAAGTTGCTTAAAATTGCCTGCTCTATCTGAATCATTAATAACTGTAACTCATGACAATTCAATGTAAAGCATGATGATTCACAAACAAACAAATATACAAGAACTTTAAAAGGACATTAAAGTAAAAATGTAACTTCCCTGATTGAGATAAAATATGCCATTTTACAAATATTTCCAATTTACTTCTGTAATCAAATTGGCTTGAAAAGCATACCTACGTCGGCTCATGAGCCAGCAATGCAGTTCTTGGAGCTTACTGGTGATTGGTGGCTAAGCATTTATGCCTCTTGTCATTGACTCACCGGATGTGATCAGCTATCTCCAAGTAGGGCATTGCTACACCTGAGGCTTCTCTTCAACAAATTATACCAAGAGAACGAAGTGAATGTGAACCATGTCAAGACCTCTAACTCATAACCAAAAAGTAAAACATTATGTCTATAT
>NC_069507.1:93410971-93463471 GCF_027579735.1 Bombina bombina | reverse complement strand
TCCAATGCTTTCTGGGTGTAAATTAGAAGAACAAAAAAGACTTGAAATGTCAACCACTGCATTCTACTAATGTTTTGGCTTAAAGGGACAGTCAACACCAAAATTGTTATCGTTTAAAAAGATAGATAACGCCTTTACTACCCATTCACCAGCTTTGCTCAACCAACATTGTTATATTAATATATTTAAAACCTTTGAACCTCTAACTTTCTGCCTGTTTCAAAGACACTACAGACAGCCTCTTATCACATGCTTTGTTAGCTTTTCACAACAAGAGACTGCTAATTCATGTGGGCCATATAGATAACATTGTGCTCAATCTCGTGGAGTTGTGGCTGACACTGCACTAATTGGCTAAAAATGCAAGTCAATAGATAATAAATAGCCATGTGATAAGGGGGCCTGTCAGAAGGGCTTAGATACAATGTAATCACAGAGGTAATAAGTATATTAATATAACCATGTTGGTTAATTGGAGCAAACGCATGCATTTCACTGCCTGATATGCTCACCACATCGTCTGGAGTGTCCCAGGAGCACTAATTTAACTATAAATGTAACTTATTTCCTGGCTGAACACCTAATAGAAAGACATTTGTTTAAAATAAAATTATCTGAGGAATTTTATGTTGTTAGAATATCCCTTTAACATTACCACCCTTTCATGCTGGTCAGAAAAACAACTCTTTTCAATGAGCCCAAGGATTAGCCAGACTCTGCTTCCAGGCTCGCTGTACTAGCCCACATCTTCGGCATCAAATAGGGCTGGTGAGAAGTGGTTCCTTCCAGAGGCAGCAGCTTCTGAGTATACAGCTTGTGGAACACCATCACCTGTAACAATGTTCAGGTTTGTTGCTTACCCAACTGACATGTTATGTGCGAGCACATAATCTCCTAACAGACCCATCTTGCAGCTAGAGCTTGTGCCATAAGTTTGAGTAACTTACAGTGACCTCGGTACTAAAACAATTGTAAGGTGAGCGCATTAGTAATTTTATGGGCTCCTGGCATACTAAACAACTACAAGGAGCACAATTCCCTTTACTGTAACGGTCACAAAGTTACTCAAACTTATGGCATGAGACAGGCAGCTGGCTGTAAGATGGGTCTACAAGCTGTACATACAATAACTTTTTAAATGTTTTACTACATATGTGTGTAACTGTGTATGTGATTGTATATATTGTGTTTATATATATATGTGTATATGTGTGTATATATATATATACACATATATAATTGTGTGTATATAAAATATATAATTATATATATATATATATATATATATATATATATATATATATATATATATATATACAGGGAGTGCAGAATTATTAGGCAAGTTTTTTTTGAGGATTAATTTTATTATTGAACAACAACCATGTTCTCAATGAACCCAAAAAACTCATTAATATCAAAGCTGAATATTTTTGGAAGTAGTTTTTAGTTTGTTTTTAGTTTTAGCTATTTTAGGGGGATATCTGTGTGTGCAGGTGACTATTACTGTGCATAATTATTAGGCAACTTAACAAAAAACAAATATATACCCATTTCAATTATTTATTTTACCAGTGAAATCAATATAACATCTCAACATTCACAAATATACATTTCTGACATTCAAAAACAAAACAAAAACAAATCAGTGACCAATATAGCCACCTTTCTTTGCAAGGACACTCAAAAGCCTGCCATCCATGGATTCTGTCAGTGTTTTGATCTGTTCACCATCAACATTGCATGCAGCAGCAACCACAGCCTCCCAGACACTGTTCAGAGAGGTGTACTGTTTTCCCTCCTTGTAAATCTCACATTTGATGATGGACCACAGGTTCTCAATGGGGTTCAGATCAGGTGAACAAGGAGGCCATGTCATTAGATTTTCTTCTTTTATACCCTTTCTTGCCAGCCACGCTGTGGAGTACTTGGACGCGTGTGATGGAGCATTGTCCTGCATGAAAATCATGTTTTTCTTGAAGGATGCAGACTTCTTTCTGTACCACTGCTTGAAGAAGGTGTCTTCCAGAAACTGGCAGTAGGACTGGGAGTTGAGCTTGACTCCATCCTCAACCCGAAAAGGCCCCACAAGCTCATCTTTGATGATACCAGCCCAAACCAGTACTCCACCTCCACCTTGCTGGCGTCTGAGTCGGACTGGAACTCTCTGCCCTTTACCAATCCAGCCACGGGCCCATCCATCTGGCCCACCAAGACTCACTCTCATTTCATCAGTCCATAAAACCTTAGAAAAATCAGTCTTGAGATATTTCTTGGCCCAGTCTTGACGTTCCAGCTTGTGTGTCTTGTTCAGTGGTGGTCGTCTTTCAGCCTTTCTTACCTTGGCCATGTCTCTGAGTATTGCACACCTTGTGCTTTTGGGCACTCCAGTGATGTTGCAGCTCTGAAATATGCCAAACTGGTGGCAAGTGCCATCTTGGCAGCTGCACGCTTGACTTTTCTCAGTTCATGGGCAGTTATTTTGCGCCTTGGTTTTTCCACACGCTTCTTGCGACCCTGTTGACTATTTTGAATGAAACGCTTGATTGTTCGATGATCACGCTTCAGAAGCTTTGCAATTTTAAGAGTGCTGCATCCCTCTGCAAGATATCTCACTATTTTTGACTTTTCTGAGCCTGTCAAGTCCTTCTTTTGACCCATTTTGCCAAAGGAAAGGAAGTTGCCTAATAATTATGCACACCTGATATAGGGTGTTGATGTCATTAGACCACACCCCTTCTCATTACAGAGATGCACATCACCTAATATGCTTAATTGGTAGTAGGCTTTCGAGCCTATACAGCTTGGAGTAAGACAACATGCATAAAGAGGATGATGTGGTCACTAGTGTGCCGTGAGAGATCCTCAGGTGTCTCTTTTATATATATATAAAACTCCAATCGCACGTGTTCCAGCACTCCAACTTTGGTGATTTGATACAGAACCTGGGTGCAATCCTCTATGGCAGTGTTTTTCAACCAGTGTGCCGTGGCACACTAGTGTGCCGTGAGAGATCCTCAGGTGCGCCACGGCAGACTGACAACAATGTGACATATTTTTTAAACTTTGCTTGTTTTTTACTCCCAGTGCAGGGGTAGTTTGTAGGAGGCATACAGTATGTGTGTGCTTGTGTGTATGTGTATATATATATATATGCAGTATTAGGCTACAATGTATGATTTTTTTTAACATTTTGGGATGGTGGTGTGCCACAGGATTTTTTAATGTAAAAGTGTGCCACAGCAAAAAAAAGGTTAAAAATCACTGCTCTATGGACATGTAGATACGAACTCAAAAAGGGAGGGCACTCTCAGGATTTATCTAAATTGCATAACAGCAAATAGAATATCATTTATTTTTCATAGCGATAACCTAGAAAAGTCATAAGTCGACGTTTCGGCTTACATGGAAGCCTTCATCAGGACAAATAAGAAACTCCAATCGGCACCCTGTGCCGTGTCAACGCACCAGATAAGACAGATCAGACGTCGACTTATGACTTTTCTATGTTATCGCTATGAAAAATAAATGATATTCTATTTGCTGTTATGCAATTTAGATAAATCTTGAGAGAGCCCTCCCTTTTTGAGTTTATATATATATATATATATATATATATAATGAAGATGTAGCGTAACAATGTAAAAAAATGCTCTGAAAGATAAACTCATAATCAGTCCATTAACTAGACCACTGGTCTAAATTGATTTTTCAAAATTCAAGCATAAAAAGGTAAAATGAATGCTAATGGAATATTTTAACTATTTCAATAACAAATAACTAATGCATTTCATACTTTTCTCAATTATTCTGAACACATCAGAAGTACGTGTTTTACATTTTCCTCTACGGAAAGGAAAATGAAATATTTCATGGCCATATACACTAAACACATCTCTTAAGCATCTGAAAAAAAGAGCATTCCTCCCGTTATTTGTTTAAGACTTATGCTACACTATAGCGCATTTCTGAATACACTGCAATGCCATGTGTGCTTAAAAAATCAATACAATTACAGTGTTCATCTGTTTTGAAGAATGATTTATTGACATGCGTTCCAAGTACTGCAACTGATACAGTAACAAAAAGATCAAGCCATTAGAAAACTCTTGTAATATTCTTGACACTAAATTCCAAGGAAATGTAGAAAAAATAATATCTTGAGCTTTGGTAACATACTTTTATGTAATTTACAGACTTAAGTATTTTGTTTATCTCTATATATTTTGCATCTATTTATATCTGTCTATCTATCTATCTATCTATCTATCTATCTATCTGTCTGTCCATCTGGCTGTCTTTATATATTTTGGTCTGTCCATCTATCTTTATATATTTTGAATCTGTCTATCTATCCACTACAAATTAGGTAAGATAAAGATTAAAAACATAAGTGGTATACCTACGAACTGCAAAACAATGCAAATTTCTGCTAGTACAACATGGTCTTAAATTATTTTATATTGATTTTATATGTAGATGTATTGCTTCTGTATGTAGATCTTTGCATACATTTATATATTAAAGGGACACAAAACACAAATTTTTCTTTCATGGTTCAGAAAAAGCATGAAATTGAAAGCAACTTTCTTATTTACTCCTATTATCATTTTTTCTTCATTCTCTTGCTATCTTTATTTGAAACCCCCCCCCAGGAGTGTAAGCTTAGGAGCAGGGCAAGCGCTTTACATGTGCTGAACCAAAAATGGTCTGGATCCTAAGCTTACATTCCTGCTTTTCCAAATAAAAATAGCAAGAGAACGAAGAAAAATGTATAATAGGAGTAAATTAGAAAGTTGATAAAAACATAATTTATGTAAGAACTTACCTGATAAATTCATTTCTTTCATATTGGCAAGAGTCCATGAGCTAGTGACATATGGGATATACAATCCTACCAGGAGGGGCAAAGTTTCCAAAACCTCAAAATGCCTATAAATACACCCCTCATCACACCCATAATTCAGTTTAACGAATAGCCAAGCAGTGGGGTGATAAAGAAAGGAGTAGAAAGCATCAACAAAGGAAATTTGGAAATAATTGTGCTTTATACAAAAAAATCATAACCACCATAAAAAGGGTGGGCCTCATGGACTCTTGCCAATATGAAATAAATTAATTTATCAGGTAAGTTCTTACATAAATTATGTTTTCTTTCATGTAATTGGCAAGAGTCCATGAGCTAGTGACATATGGGATATCAATACCCAAGATGTGGAGTCTTCCACTCAAGAGTCACTAGAGAGGGAGGGAATAAAAATAAAAACAGCCATATTCCGCTGAAAAAATTAATCCACAACCCAAAACAAAAATAAGTTTATTTCATCTTTGAAAGAAAAAAACTTAAATCAAAAGCAGAAGAATCAAACTGAAACAGCTGCCTGAAGAACTTTTCTACCAAAAACTGCTTCCGAAGAAGCAAATACATCAAAACGGTAGAATTTAGTAAATGTATGCAAAGAAGACCAAGTTGCCGCTTTGCAAATCTGATCAACTGAAGCTTCATTCTTAAAAGCCCACAAAGTGGAAACTGATCTAGTAGAATGAGCTGTAATTCTCTGAGGCGGGGCCTAACCCGACTCCAAATAAGCTTGATGAATCAAAAGTTTCAACCAAGAAGCCAAGGAACTAGCAGAAGCCTTTTGACCTTTCCTAGGACCAGAAAATAAAACAAATAGACTGGAAGTCTTCCTGAAATCTTTAGTAGCTTCCACATAATATTTCAAAGCTCTTACCACATCCAAAGAATGTAAGGATCTCTCCAAAGAATTCTTAGGATTAGGACATAAGGAAGGGACAACAATTTCTCTACTAATGTTGTTAGAATTCACAACCTTAGGTAAAAATTGAAAAGAAGTCCGCAAAACTGCCTTATCCTGATGAAAAATCAGAAAAGGAGACTCACAAGAAAGAGCAGATAGCTAAGAAACTCTTCTAGCAGAAGAGAGAGCCAAAAGGAACAACACTTTCCAAGAAAGTAGTTTAATGTCCAAAGAATGCATAGGCTCAAATCGAGGGGCCTGTAATGCCTTCAGAACCAAATTAAGACTCCAAGGAGGAGAAATTGATTTAATGACAGGCTTAATACGAACTAAAGCCTGTACAAAACAGTGAATATCAGGAAGTATAGCAATCTTTCTGTGAAATAAAACAGAAAGAGCGGAGATTTGTCCTTTCAAGGAACTTGCAGACAAACCCTTATCCAAACCATCCTGAAGGAACTGTAAAATTCTAGGAATTCTAAAAGAATGCCAGGAGAATTTATGAGAAGAACACCATGAAATGTAAGTCTTCCAAACTCTATAATAAATCTTTCTAGAGACAGATTTACGAGCTTGTAACATAGTATTAATCACTGAGTCAGAGAAACCTCTATGACTTAGAACTAAGCGTTCAATTTCCACACCTTCAAATTTAATGATTTGAGATCCTGATGGAAAAACGGACCTTGAGATAGTAGGTCCGGCCGTAACGGAAGTAGCCAAGGCGGGCAACTGGACATCCGAACCAGATCCGCATACCAAAACCTGTGTGGCCATGCTGGAGCCACCAGCAACACAAAAGACTATTCCATGATGATTTTGGAGATCACTCTTGGAAGGAGAAGTAGAGGTGGGAAGATGTAAGCAGGATGATAGCACCATGGAAGTGTCAGTGCATTCACTGCTTCCGCCTGAACATCCCTGGACCTGGACAGGTATCTGAGAAGTTTCTTGTTTAGATGAGAGGCCATGAGATCTATCTCTGGAAGACCCCACATCTGAACAATCTGAGAAAACACATCTGGATGGAGAGACCACTCCCCTGGATGTAAAGTCTGGCGGCTGAGATAATCCGCCTCCCAATTGTCTACACCTGGGATATGCACCGCAGAGATTAGACAGGAGCTGGATTCCGCCCAAGCAAGTATCTGAGATACTTCTTTCATAGCTTGGGGACTGTGAGTCCCACCCTGATGATTGACATAAGCCACAGTTGTGATATTGTCTGTCTGAAAACAAATGAACGGTTCTCTCTTTAGCAGAGGCCAAAACTGAAGAGCCCTGAGAATTGCACGGAGTTCTAAAATATTTACTGGTAATCTCGCCTTTTGAGATTTCCAAACCCCCTGTGCTGTCAGAGATCCCCAAAAAGCTCCTCAACCTGAAAGACTCGCATCTGTTGAGATCACAGTCCAGGTTGGCTGAAGGTATGCATCCTGCAAGTCTATTGTGGACATATAATGTCCTTGCTGAACAAAAGGCAGAATAGTCCTTATAGTTACCATCTTGAAAATTGGTACTCTTACATAATGATTCAAAATTGTCAGATCCAGAACTGGTCTGAACAAATTTTCTTTCTTTGATACAATGAATAGGCTTGAATAAAACCCCAAACCTTGTTCCTGAGGAGGAACTGGCATGATTACCCCTGAAGACTCCAGGTCTGAAACGCACTTCAGAAAAGCCTGAGCTTTTACTGAATTTATAGGGATGCGTGAGAGAAAAAATCTTCTCACAGGTCTTACTTTGAATCCTATTCGATACCCTTGAGAGACAATGCTCTGAATCCAAGGATTTTGGACAGATTTTATCCAAAAATACTTGAAAAACCTTAATCTGCCCCCTACCAGCTGAGCTGGAATGAGGGCCGCACCTTCATGCGGACTTAGGGGCAGACTTTGGTTTCCTAAATGGCTTGGATTTATTCCAATTTGAGGAAGGCTTCCAACTGGAAGCAGATTCCTTGGGAGGAGGATTGAGTTTTTGTTCCTTATTCTGACGAAAGGAACGAAAACGGTTAGGAGCCTAAGATTTACCCTTAGGTTTTGTATCCTGAGGCAAAAAAACTCCTTTTCCTCCAGTGATAGTTGAAATAATAGAATCCAACTGAGAACCAAATAAATGATTACCTTGGAAAGAAAGAGATAGTAATCTAGATTTAGATGTCATATCAGCATTAATTTTGATAATATTAAAAAATGGCATCACAAATAAAATTATTAGCATGTTACAGTATGCGAGTAATGCTAGATATGTCAGGATCCAATTCTCGTTGCGCTAAATTCTCCAACCAAAACGTTGAGGCAGCCGCAACATCAGCCAAAGAAATGGCAGGTCTGAGAAGATGACCTGAATATAAATAGGCCTTCCTTAGATAGGATTCAAGCTTCCTATCTAAAGGATCCTTAAAGGGGCTAGAAATAGCCCCATCAACTTTGGGGATTTTTTCCCAAAACTCTATAGATATTGCTGGTAAAGGATACAATTTTTTAAACCTTGAAGAAGGAATAAAAGAAGTACCTGGCTTATTCCATTCCCTAGAAATCATATCAGAAATAGCCTCAGGAATAGGAAAAGCCCCTGGGGAAACCACAGGAGGTTTAAAAACAGCATTTAAACGTTTATTAGACTGAACGTCAATAGGACTGGTTACCGCAATATCCAAAGTAATTAACACTTCTTTTAATAAAGAACGCATATACTCTATTTTAAATAAATAAGTAGATTCGTCAGTGTCAATGTCTGAGGAAGGATCTTCTGAATCAGATAGATCCTCATCAGAAGAGGATAAATTATTATGTTGCTGGTCATTTGAAATTTCATCAGCTAAATGAGAAGTTTTAAAAGACCTTTTACGTTTATTAGAATGTGGAAATGCAGACAAAGCCTTCAGAATAGAATCAGAAATAAATTCTTTAAATTTACAGGTATATCATGTACATTAGAAGTTGAAGGAACTGCAACTGGCAATGTACTATTACTGATGGAAACACTATCTGCATGTAAAAGTTTATCATGACAACTATTACAAATGACATTTGGTGGAATAATTTCTACACTTTTACAACAAATGCACTTAGCTTTGGTAGAACCGATGTCAGGCAGCAATGTTCCAGCAGAAACTTCTGAGGCAGGATCAGATTGGGATATCTTGCTCAACGTAAGAGAAAAAACAACATATAAAGCAAAATTATCTATTTCCTTATATGACAGTTTCAGGAATGGGAAAAAATGCAAAAGCATAGGCCTCTGATAGAGAAAAAAGCAAGAGGCAAACATCAATGGGGTATAGAAATAATGAAAAAAAATTGGCGCCAAGTATGATGCACAACGTAACGTAAACTTTTTTGGCGCCAAAAATAACCGGAAATGACACACTCGCGTCACTAATGACGCCACCGTGTGAAAGGTCGAAGTTGCGTCATAAATGTCCTTTTCCACGCCAAAATATTTTTCGCGCCAAGAATGACGCAATAAAGTTTAGCATTTGACACACCCGCGGGCCTAATACCCGCAATAGCAAGAAGTAGTCAATTGAAAAAAAGACTAAAACCCCAGGTAAGAAATACATTTCTTAAAATGTTTAAATTCCCCAAATATGAAACTGACAGTCTGCTGAAGGAAATTCATGAACCTGACTCATGGCAAATATAAGTACAATACATATATTTAGAACTTTATTTAAATGCATAAAGTGCCAAACCATAGCTGAGGTGTCTTAAGTAATAAAAAACATACTTACCAAAAGACACCCATCCACATATAGCAGATAGCCAAACCAGTACTAAAACAGTTATTAGTAGAGGTAATGGAAAATTGAGAGTATATCGTCGATCTGAAAAGGGAGGTAGGAGATGAATCTCTACGACCAATAACAGAGAACCTATGAAATAGACCCCCGTTAGGGAAATCATTGTATTCAAATAAGTGATACTCCCTTCACGTCCCTCTGACATTCACTGTACTCTGAGAGGAATCGGGCTTCAACAATGCTGAGAAGCGCATATCAACGTAGAAATCTTAGCACAAACTTACTTCACCACCTCCATAGGAGGCAAAGTTTGTAAAACTGAATTGTGGGTGTGGTGAGGGGTGTATTTATAGGCATTTTGAGGTTTGGGAAACTTTGCCCCTCCTGGTAGGATTGTATATCCCATATATCACTAGCTCATGGATTTGTACTTGTGCTCTATAAACTGGATAATGACAGTGTTATAACCTGCCATGTGATCTCATCTCTTAAAAAAAGAAAGTTGTGTAATTGGGCACATCTTAAGATGGGACAGCACCTATGAATACTTACATCACAACCAGTGACAGGAGTTAAGATGATTACTAAACAAATTTACAATGATGAGGTACATATTTAATTTTAAAAAATCGCCAGGTACTCACATTTTATTTGCACAGTATCTTTAAAAAAAACATCTGTCACCGTCCCTTCACCTTTCTTGTAGAATAAATCTACAAAGGATCTGGAATCTTTTGCCACTTAAGTGCTATTTAGTATTCCATGCATGTACACATGTTATGATGTTCTTTCCCAAGTAGAAAACCCCTTTTAAAAAATATTATGGACCAGATTACGAGTGGAGAGCTATTTAGTGCTTTCGCTCACGTGCTAACTGCGCTAGAAGTTTTATGTGCTTGGCAAGTTGCAAGTAAAACGTTATCGCTCTTGTGCTAATCGGATGCGCGCAAAATGCCGGAACTTTCAATATCGCGTATAGTAACCTATTCCCCATAGAAGTCAATAGAGAAAAAAAAGTGGAAAAAGACCCTATTCGCACGCAAACCCAATTGCATATTCTCAAGTGCGCTAACTCGATATGAAAATATGAATATCTCAAATTCCAATGTTCTTCACATAGCAGAATATGTTATATTTATTCATAAATACTTATTTCTACATATAGCTGACGGTATTTTGGTGCAATATCCCAGGACATACTTGAAAACGAGAGAAATCTCAATGTATCTTTCCTGGTAAAATATTTTATAAATATATATATATATATATATATATATATATATATATGTGTGTGTGTGTGTGTGATTATTTATAGGTATAGATATATACAGATATGTATAGGAATATCTATTTATACATTGCAATGTGAAATATTTACAGTAAATACACAGTTCAACACTTTATTAAATATGAATATTGCATTAATATGATTTATCATGTTTTTCATCTACTTAACTGCAAATGGCTCCAATGCACTTATTTATATGTCTATATATGTGTACATATGTATTTACGTGTTTATATGTGTATATACAGTATATATGTCTATAAAGGTGTACATATGTATTAATGTGTTTATATGTGAATATATATATATGTCTGTAAATACATATATACACATATACATACATACATACATACACATATACATACATACATATATACACATATACATACATATATATACACACACACACACACACATATATATATATATATATATATATATATATATATATATATATATATATATATATATATATACATACAGGGAGTGCAGAATTATTAGGCAAGTTGTATTTTTGAGGATTAATTTTATTATTGAACAACAACCATGTTCTCAATGAACCCAAAAAACTAATTAATATCAAAGCTGAATAGTTTTGGAAGTAGTTTTTAGTTTGTTTTTAGTTATAGCTATTTTAGGGGGATATCTGTGTGTGCAGGTGGCTATTACTGTGCATAATTATTAGGCAACTTAACAAAAAACAAATATATACCCATTTCAATTATTTATTTTTACCAGTGAAACCAATATAACATCTCAACATTCACAAATATACATTTCTGACATTCAAAAACAAAACAAAAACAAATCAGTGACCAATATAGCCACCTTTCTTTGCAAGGACACTCAAAAGCCTGCCATCCATGGATTCTGTCAGTGTTTTGATCTGTTCACCATCAACATTGCGTGCAGCAGCAACCACAGCCTCCCAGACACTGTTCAGAGAGGTGTACTGTTTTCCCTCCTTGTAAATCTCACATTTGATGATGGACCACAGGTTCTCAATGGGGTTCAGATCAGGTGAACAAGGAGGCCATGTCATTAGATTTTCTTCTTTTATACCCTTTCTTGCCAGCCACGCTGTGGAGTACTTGGACACGTGTGATGGAGCATTGTCCTGCATGAAAATCATGTTTTTCTTGAAGGATGCAGACTTCTTCCTGTACCACTGCTTGAAGAAGGTGTCTTCCAGAAACTGGCAGTAGGACTGGGAGTTGAGCTTGACTCCATCCTCAACCCAAAAAGGCCCCACAAGCTCATCTTTGATGATACCAGCCCAAACCAGTACTCCACCTCCACCTTGCTGGCGTCTGAGTCGGACTGGAGCTCTCTGCCCTTTACCAATCCAGCCACGGGCCCATCCATCTGGCCCATCAAGACTCACTCTCATTTCATCAGTCCATAAAACCTTAGAAAAATCAGTCTTGAGATATTTCTTGGCCCAGTCTTGACGTTTCAGCTTGTGTGTCTTGTTCAGTGGTGGTCGTCTTTCAGCCTTTCTTACCTTGGCCATGTCTCTGAGCATTGCACACCTTGTGTTTTTGGGCACTCCAGTGATGTTGCAGCTCTGAAATATGGCCAAACTGGTGGCAAGTGGCATCTTGGCAGCTGCAGGCTTGACTTTTCTCAGTTCATGGGCAGTTATTTTGCGCCTTGGTTTTTCCACACGCTTCTTGCGACCCTGTTGACTATTTTGAATGAAACGCTTGATTGTTCGATGATCACGCTTCAGAAGCTTTGCAATTTTAAGAGTGCTGCATCCCTCTGCAAGATATCTCACTATTTTTGACTTTTCTGAGCCTGTCAAGTCCTTCTTTTGACCCATTTTGCCAAAGGAAAGGAAGTTGCCTAATAATTATGCACACCTGATATAGGGTGTTGATGTCATTAGACCACACCCCTTCTCATTACAGAGATGCACATCACCTAATATGCTTAATTGGTAGTAGGCTTTCGAGCCTATACAGCTTGGAGGAAGACAACATGCATAAAGAGGATGATGTGGTCAAAATACTCATTTGCCTAATAATTCTGCACTCCCTGTATATATATATATACACACACACATACATCTTTAGACATGTATATGTATGTATGTCTATATTAAAGCCCTTTGCCTGTCTTTTTTATCTAACACCTGAGATCTCATATCTTTGAGCCTTTATAACTTTTTTTGTACAATATTATTTTACTTTCAACTTGTAATACAAGCACAAATTAACTTGCGCCCAAACGGATGCAAAAACACGATATGGCCAGCGCGCAAACGATAGCGCACCACTCTTTTAATCTGGCCCTTTATTGGTAATCTTAATTAACTACCAAGCAGATAATTTAAAATATATTTTTAAATTGACTTAGGCATTATTTTAGATCCCACTGTATATTTCACGTCACTTACATCATGTAAGGGGGAATTAATGTGGGTTTTTTTTCCATTCGCTCTACTACTCTATGTAACCAAAAATATAAAAGCTACAGTTATTCTTGAAAACAGTACATCTGCTGTATTCTCTTAGCTGTTTTATTTGCCTGCACTACAGTAAGTATTTTAAACTACTCTCTCATATTACAACGTCGTTGAAATGAGTCATTACTGTTATAACATCAAATGATAACTGCAAATTTTCTCCAAATGCAACAGAAAAGTGCCTCATATTCTAAATGTTTTTTTGTGTTTTTTTCAGGGATTTTTTCCATTTTGTTATCTGGCCAAAAAAAAAAAAAAAAAGAACTCGGAATGTCTTATTGCTTTGATTACACACATTTGCAGAATACATTAAAAGAGATCATTCATTTAAAGCTGTTTATTTCCATACAATACAAACTGAACGCTAGAGAATTCCCCATTCTCTTTTTATCAAATCATCCCAAATGCCCAGGAACAATATGTGACTATTGAATTAAAATGTTCAGAAAGAAAGCCAGAAAATGATTTGTTAAAATGTGTTATTTCCCCTGCCAAGGGTATTGCTGGAAGTGGAAGTGGGGGTTTGTCTTTGGGGAATATACAAGACAATTCTTTTCAGAGCAACACCATTTACCATCTTGTGGATTCATTCTGTACTGCAACAAGGTTCTTAAAGGACCAGTCAACACAGTAGATTTGCATAATCAACAAATGCAAGATAACAAGACAATGCAATAGCACTTAGTCTGAACTTCAAATGAGTAGTAGATTTTTTTTCTGACAATTTTAAAAGTGATGTCTTTTTCCACTCCCCCTGTACCATGTGACAGCCATCAGCCAATCACAAATGCATACACGTACCATGTGACAGCCATCAGCCATTCATAAATGCATACACACTTATTCTTGCACATGCTCAGTAGGAACTGGTGACTCAAAAAGTTTAAATATAAAAAGACTGTGCACATTTTGTTAATGGAAATAAATTGGAAAGTTGTTTAAAATGTCATGCTCTATCTGAATAATGAAAATTTAATTTTGATTGAGTGTCCCTTTAAATGTAGAATATTCACTTGAAAAGGCATGTGACACATCTGCTGGTAATTTGCCACTACATTTTCTCATATGCATGTCTATGCCATATAGATTGTACAAATATTTTATTTTAAAAATGTTTTATTAATTTGCATAATGCACATATGAGCATTTTATTCACATTAAAGTAATGGTAAACTTTAACTAATCAAATGCCATATATGTCATATTTGCCATTAAAAAGTATATGTGTACCGTTTTTTGTTTTTAATCCATCTGTGAAAGGGTTAAATTAGTTCATATAGTAAATGCTTCTATTGCAATGTTATGCCGGCCCTCTTAGATTTTTTTTTTATGACATTTCCAGTGAACATCCAATCAACATGTGTGCCATTTGACAATCTTGAAGTCCAGCCCCTTTAAAGCCCTTAGAAAGCTTAGGTAGAGAGTGGGTGGGACTGCTCTATACGTCACAGTCCAGCCAAAAGAGGAAATGAAGGGGAGTGGAGGAAAAGAGAGTATCATTTAGGATTATAAATATTGTATTTTAAAATATATATACACTTTAAAAAAAATAATGATGTGGTTTTCCTTGCAAACTAATATATTTTTCATTGCAACATTCCTATAGTCTGAAATTTACCATCACTTTATTTCGACAGCCTCTACAGTAAAATCTATACAAAATACTGGATACTGCTCTGTTTTCTTTGTTTTTTTAATATCAACCAAATCTACTAATAGTCAATGGAAAAGTCTAATCAATGCTATGTGTGTGTTAAAGGACCAGTCAACACAGTAAATTTGCATAATCAACAAATGCAAGATAACAAAACAATGAAATAGAACTCAGTCTGAACTTGAAAAGAGTAGTAGATTTTTTTTCTGACAATTTTAAAAGTTATGTCTATTTCCACTCCCCCTGCACCATGTGACAGCCATCAGCCAATCACAAATGCATACACGTACCATGTGACAGCCATCAGCCAATCACAAATGCATACATGCTTATTCTTGCACATGCTCAGTAGGAGCTGGTGTCTCAAAAAGTTTAAATATAAAAAGACTGTGCACATTTTGTTAATGGAAGTAATTTGGAAAGTTGTTTAAAACTGCATGCTCTATCTGAATAATGAAAGTTTAATTTTGACTTAAGTGTCCCTTTAACAGCAGCTAAAGAGGTAGTAATTGCTTTGTGTGTGTTGCTGCTAGCCAAATGGGGGGATAAAATCACTGCTTTGTGTATTACTACCAACCAAGAATATAAAATCATTGCTTAGCTGTAAATAAGGTTTTAAACATGTTCTTGTGTTACATGATATAAGTTGTGGGATTTCCATGACCCTTTATGTTATAAAATAATTTCTATGCACATTATTGAATACAAGAATCTTATTCACAACATTTAAATTTATATCAACCTACAGGCTACTTTTTTCAATATTCTCTATTAATTTAACACTTTGAGTTACTATTCCCTACAAGCTAAAGTAATTATACTATTCGTATTTCAACAGACTCCAGTGTATAAAATGTTTGTGGCAGAGAGAAAATCTATTTTCATGGAAAAAATAAATCTTCTTTAAGGATATTTAAAATTATTTAACTAATGTTATTAGTAATTTACTTTCCAGTAGGCAATGTAGTCTATAAAACCAAATGATTATTTATGATTAGGACTACTATAAGGGCAATTCGAAAGTAGCTAAACCATTTTATTAACATAAAACAGCTTATTTTCTGACTTCAATATCCCTATTGCACTCTTAAATTCATACATACATCCATATCTCCATTTATTAAGCAGCGGATTCTGCTTCAGAGCCCCATCGTTTCAGGATTGACTGAAACGGAAGTAAAGAAGCAACGGTCATAAGGTGGCGGATTGAAATCATCCCGATCCGATCGGGATGATTGACAGCCCCTGCTAGTGTCCAATTGGCCGCCAGTAAGCAGGAGGCGGCATTGCACAAGCATTTCACTAGAAATGCTTGTGCTATGTTAAATGCCGACAGCGTATGCTGTCGGCATTTAGCAAGGTCGAGCGGACATGATTCACTACAGCAAATCATGTCCGCTCGACTATTAATAAATCTACCCCCTAGTGTAAAGTGCTAGTAAGTTGACCTAGCTTTACCAGTAAACATTATTGATAGTTGTCTGAATATGCAAGAAGATTACCCAGCACTAAGCAGAAAGCTACAATGGTAGATAATTTAAAAGAACTGCCATCTTTAAAAAATAATTTCATAGGGGCCTATTTAACAAAGGTCTGTCGGACATGATCCGACAGTGCGGATCAGGTCCGACAGACCTCGCTGAATGTGGAGAGCAATACGCTCTCCGTATTCAGCATTGCACCAGCAGGTTGTGAGCTGCTGGTGCAACGCCGCTCCCTTGCAGATTTGCGGCTGCTAGCAGGGGGGTGTCAATCAACCCGATCATACTTGATCGGGTTGAATTGCGGCTATGTCTGTCGCCTGCTCAGAGCAGGCGGACAGGTTATGGAGCAGCGGTCTTTAGACCGCTGCTTTATAACTGGTGTTTCTGGCGAGCCTGCAGGCTCGCCAGAAACACAGGCCCTCAAGCTCCATCCAGAGCTTGATAAAGGGGCCCCATAGTGTGCACTAATTTGCATTATTATTGATATCACAAAACCAACTGTAATAACAATTTGTCCCCATTTATTTTGATTATCAGACAGAATGCTAAAGCACATTTATTCGTTGGACATATGTCTGAGAGACTATATTCCAAGGGCAGATACGCTCCAGAGAGTTCTGTTATAATCAGTGCCTCGGGCGCCGCAACCACCTCTGGGAACCTAACCATGGGTCTTACATCCCCACAACGTGATTTTAACACATTCTCCTCCCCATACATATCCTATTACCTTCCCAGTGAATATAATTATAAGTTAATATATTATAAAAAATAATAAATATACCAGTTAATATATCATAAAAGCTAATTAAATTGTTTTATATTTGTGCTTTTTTAAATAATTTAAATAAAGTTTGCACTATATGTCAATATATTTTAATAAAGTTTTATGTTAGTGCATTTAGAAATAAAGTCCGTCGGATAACAGTCCGGCCACGTTTATTTTATATGTGATTCCCACTGGATGAATCTTTATTAAACAGTCCTTTTTTGCCTAACCTATTGTGTTATATTTGTAGACATTATTTGTGAAATAAAGATTTCTTCTTTTTTTTTTTTTACCAACTAGACAGGGCGTTAAATGTTAGCCAACCTTCCATTTTCAAATACTAATAATAAAGAGTCAAAATATGAACTTGTTGCTGAGTCTATAAGATCTGGAAGATACATAGTATAACTATAACCCCCACTTAAATTCTGTGACTCTAGGGAACATGCTTCAAGTAGTGTGTCATTCTATATAGTAGTATGATATGACAACTCTGCAGTTAGTGTTTTAAATACATTAATATATATGGTTAAAGAAAAAATAATGCTCATTGTGGGTGGTAATGTGTAAGTTCTAAAATTTGTTTTAAAAGAAATTCTTGTAACTCACACTATTGAATTCTGTATTGGCAAATTGGCATGCTCTAATTAAAATGAGCTTTTCTGTACTCTCGTAAGGTTTCATGTATTCAACAAAAAATGTGGCAGAATTTGAAAGTATAAGTATAATAATCTTCAGACAATTAAGTCAAAGTACATTCTAAGTATTTAAAATATTTGGGCCTAATCTCAGCTATTTTCTTGAATGAATATGGTGTAAGGTTTGAGGCACTGACGAGATACTGCAAAAGCCTCTTTTTTTTAGAGAGAGAGAGTAGCAAATTAATTTTACCTTGCACACAAAAATATTTATACATTTGTCAGACATAATCCAAATAAATTCAAATTGTTTTTCAGTATGAAATTTACTAATATCAAAAGGCTGACGGTATCTTTATAAACCAGTAAAATTCGGAAAAAGTATTTAAATATTAAGGCTGCCATTTAGAAAATGGACTTGGAGATTGCATTCTTTGCAGTATTTGACACAAATTTTATAAACAATTTAAAAAGATTTCTTTAGGGCAGCGCTGAATTAACCTAGAAGAAAAGTGAGTTTTTGAAATAGGTGATATATTTTCAAAAACCCATTGAATATTTTCATTTAAAGTGAATGTCAACTTTCATGATAAAAAAAAGCTATTAAAAACAGGGGCACTTTCATTTATGAAAGTTTACATTGCACAGGATTTTACAAATACCTTCTAATTCTGAAATGCCGGATAGCCGATCCCCCGCCTGCAGGTCCTCTGTACTTCGTCAGCAATGACGAAACTGGTTTCCTCCAATCAAGGCTTCCTCCCCAGGAGCGTCCATCTGGTGAGGCCACGCCGTGATTGGAGGAAGCCGATTTTGTCATTGCTGTTTAAGTACACAAAACGAGGAAAAAGGAAAGCTCAGTCTTGAAGTAAGTTAACAGAGTTTATTAGGAGCAGGCTTCCATTAGACACAGGGTAAGCTCCTATATAACGTGTTTAAGTACAGCAGGAAGAAGCAGGCGGAGGGATCGGCGAGCCGGCATTTCAGGAGAAGAAGGTATTTGTAAACTCTGGTGCAATGTAAACTTTCATGAATGAAAGTGCCCCTGTTTTTAATAGTTTTTTTTTAAAAAAACGGGCACTTTATCAGGAAAGTTGACATTCACTTTAAACTTGCTAATTCAGTGTATATTTTAAATTAATGATACAAATATCCATTCATAAACAATAATTATTTTGCATACCCAGCACTGCTGAGGTAAATTACTCAATTTTGAAATTTTATATTGCATTGCATTTTATTGCATTCCATTGAAATATTGCATTTTATAGTAGACTTATTTATCTTCTAATTTTCTCAAATATTTACCAACAACCTTTAGCAATATACAGTTTTAAAGGAATAGCCTAGTCAAAATTAAACATTCATGATTCAGATAGAGCATGCAATTTTAAGCAACTTTCTAATTTACTCCTATAATCAATTTTTCTTTGTTCTCTTGGTATCTTTATTTGAAAAAGCAGGAATTTAAGCCCATTTTTGGTTCAGAACCTGTGTAGTGCTTGTTAATTGGTAGCAAAATGTAGCCACCAACCAGCAAGCGTTACCCAGGTGCTGAACTAAAAATGGGCCGGCTTCTAATATTATTATCCTGCTTTTTCAAATAAAGATACCAAGTGAACGTAAAGTAAATTAGAACATTGTTTAAAATTGCATGCTCTACATAAATCGTGAAAGAAAAAATGTGGGTTTAGTATCCCTTCAATAAATAAATGACAATAAAAGCTCTGATAAAGAGACAGAAAAGTCAAAATCAAATTGACTTTGTTATCTTGGTATCTTTTGTTTAACAGTAAACCTAGCTAAGCTGATCGGAGTACGTGTCTAGCATTCTGTGGCAGCAGTATTTGCAACTATATATAACATTGCTATAAAAATTGTTGCAAACACTGCTGCCAGATGGCTAAATATATGTGCACGCTGGTGAGCTCACCTAGGAATATTAATTAAAGGGACATAAAACCCAAAATATTTATTTCATGAATCAGATAGATTATGCAAGTTTAAACAACTTTCCAATTTACTTCTGTTATCTAATTTGCTCCATTCTCTTGGTATCATTAGTTGAAGGAACAGTGATGCACTACTGGCAGCTACCGAAAAAAAGAGATATATCTGCATCCACCAATCAGGCTCTCTTCTGAGCCTACCTACGTATTCTTTTCAACAAACGATACAAAGAGAAGAAATCAAATTAGATTAAAATTACATTCTCTATCTGAATCATGAGAAAAAAAATGTGGGTTTCATGTGCCTTTAACAAAGGATACCAAGAGAACTAAACAAAATTGATAATAGAAGTAAATTTTAAAACATATATTCTCTATCAAATTAATTTGTTTAATTTTGACTTTGACTTTAATTTGTCCCATTAAAAGGACAATCTAGTCAAAACTAAACTTTCATGATTCCGAATTCAATTTTAAACAACTTTCCAATTCACTTTTATCATCAAATTTGCTTTGTTCTCTTCGTATTCTTTGTTGAAAGCTAAACCTAGATATGCTCATATGCTAATTTCTAAACCCTTGAAGGCTGCCCCTTATTTCAATGCATTTGGTAATTTTTCACAGCTAGAGGGCATAAGTTCATGTGTGTCATACAGATAACATTGTGACCGTGCCCGTGGAATTACAAATGAGAGGCCACTGATTGGCTAAATGCAAGTCTGTCAAAAGAACTGAAATAAGGGTCAGTGTGCAAAGGCTTAGATACAAGATAATCACAGAGGTAAAAAGTATATTAATATAACCGTGTTGGTTATGCAAAACAGGGGCATGGGTAATAAAGGGATTATCTATATTTTTAAACAATAACAATTCTGGAGTAGACTGTCCCTTTAACTATTTACGTGTGAAATCATAACAAATAATGTGTTCGCTTTTTATATTTTAACCTCTCAAATAGAGTTTACACTAATAAAACTAACTAATAACATCCACTCATATTAGCCCTTCCTAAATATTTTTTTTCTACCTCTTCAGTTATTTCTTTAATAAGAACTTCAACCTTTGTGCTTTCTGTAGGGAAGAAAAAAAAAACTAAGACTTTTTTTTTTTAGCTATAGACCCCTCTAGCTGCTTTTAAAAATAAATAAAATTCTGCATGACATACAATTAGAGTAATGTTTGAATAGGCCAAATAGTTCTGCACAAAATGTACTTTTTTTCTCCTCTAAAGTAATTTTACATCTATGTAACCTTAGAGGTTGGAAAAAATAACATCAATAAAATGCTAATTAGATCACGTGAAAATGTGCGGTATAGAACAGACAATAGGCATATCTCGAGGAAGATCAATGAAAAATGATGTTTTGAAATAAAGCTAGACTCTACAGGAGCTACAAAAGATTTTCCTCACTATGACATTCTAGAAGTTAAAAGTAATGCTTTATTATTGATTGCAAAATAATACTTTCACCATGACGGCATAGAACAAAAGAAACAATTCACTGAGCTCTCAAAGCCTTGCACAAAAAAGGGCTTTGTCAGATTGACTGAAAAAAAAACAATAATTCAATGTTATCAAGTTTAATATAAATTGTACATAGTCATCCACAATTAACAGGAGATATTGTTGACCTGACTATTAGCCAAGATTTGTAATTTACAGATCAGGATACACATACTGTATTTGTAAGCTTAAAGGGACACTCAATCAAAATTAAAATTGAATTATTCAGATAGAGCATGCAATTTTAAACAACTTTCTAATTTACTTCTATTATCATTTTTTGATCATTCTCTTGAAAATCTATCTATCTATTTGAAAATCAAGAATGTAAGTTTAGAAGCCGGCCCATTTTTGGTTTACCAGCAAATACTGAGCATGTGCAAGAATTAGTGTGTATGCATTTGTAAATGGCTGATTGCTGTCACATGGTATGTGTATGCATTTGTGATTGGCTGATGACTGTCACATGGTACAGGGGGAGTGGAAAAAGACATAACTTTTAAAATTGTCAGAAAAAAATCTACTACTCATTTGAAGTTCAGACTAAGCGCTATTGCATTGTCTTGTTATCTTGCATTTGTTGATTATGCAAATCTACAGTGTTGACTGGTCCTTTAAAGGACCAGTAAATACAGTAGATTTCTATAATCAACAAATGCATAATAAAAAGACAATGCAATAACACATAGATTTTTTTTCTGACAAATTTCAAAGTTATGTCTAATTCCACTCCTCCTTCATCATGTGACAGCCATCAGCCAATCACAAATGCATATACCTATATTCTGTGAATTCTTGCACATGCTCAGTAGGAGCTGGTGACTCAAAAAATGTAAATATAAAAAGACTGCACACATTTTAATGGAAGTAAATTGGAAAGTTGTTTTAAATTGCATGCTCTATCTGATTGATGAAAGTTTAATTTTTACTTGAGTGTCTCTTTAACTATGTCAGCATTGGCACGGCAAAACCCTTAAAGGGATAGTATACTATAAAATTGTTTTTCCCTTAAAGGGATACTAACCCCAATTTTTTTCTTTCATGATTCAGATAGAGCATGCAATTTTAAGCATCTTTCTAATTTACTCCTATTATCCATTTTTCTTTGTTCTCATGTTATCTTGATTTGAAAAAGCAGTAATGAAAGGTTAGGAGTCAGCCCATTTTTAGTTCAGCACCTGGGTAGCGCTTGCTAATTGGTTTTCTACATTTAGCCACAAATCAGCAAGTGCTACCCAGATGCTGAACAAAAAATGGGCTGGCTCTAAAGCTTACAGTACTGCTTTTTCAAATCAAGATAGCATGAGAACAAAGAAAAAATGATAATATGAGTAAATTAGAAAGTTGCTTAAAATCTCATGCTCTATCTGAATCATGAAAGAAAAAAAATGAGTTTAGTATCCCTTTAATGTGTTTCCAATTATTTTTTTACCAGTTGCAGAGTATAAAATGTATGATATTTGCTTTTTAAGGCTTATTTATGTATATGAATTAGCTGATCTTGTGTTTTGAAGCCACACCCTAATAAAATGGGTTGAGCTTGTAGGTATAATAAGATCTCATGACTTTATCACATTGTGTACATATACATGCTTCTTTATCTTATATCTGTCTGTAAACTAATCACCAATACTTGGAGAAAACAATGGAAAATGAACATTTTATAACCTTATCTCTTCCATACCCCACTGGGAGTGTAATTCCTTCTGCTGGCTGCATTTACACAGCTTATTTATAACTTGGCCCTAAGGCCAAACACTTTCAGGATAGGTGGGTATAACACAGGCTAAATCAAATATTTCAAATGCCTATATAAGGGTAATGGAAATACTTGTAAACAAATTAATACACTCCAGCAGGTGAAGTGGATCATTGGGGAAAAATTAAAGAGGAGAACATTTTTGAGTAAACTGTCCCTTTAAATGGCATATGCTTTAAATAGAGTTGCAATCATGATAGAAAGGGGAAACATTAAAGACAGCAGACAATGGAGAATAAAATACAGTGTGCTTGTGTTCTATTGCAAAACCTTATATAACTACTCATTGTCTTTTTCTTCTGGCTAATGTCCCAGTTACTTCCATGCTATGCTATACTAATTTTATAATAACAAACTGTTACACAAGCTTTATGCAGTCACGCATATAAAAGAGGTTGTAGGTGATATTACATCTAATAATCTTGCTTCATACAGCATACCTTAATGGAACAAAATAGAGCCACTAATCCCTTTTTTAGTTCAGTAAAAAGTATGCTGAGATATGAAATTGATGTATTTATGGAGATTAAAGTCACATTTGAATAAAACAGCAATCTATTTTAAATATATTTTGAAGCATTTTTAAGATACAATTATATTTTATATACTAATTATTATTATTTATTTATGTAATTGTAAGGCACTGCCATATTCCATAGTGTAGAGTACATGAGCAAATGCTATGCAATAAATTACATTTCTATAATGCAGATAAGTATAAAAATAATAATATTTTAATATTATGAATTATTAGCCCTTGTAGGTTGTGCAGGGCTGGGGAATGGGTAGTAAAGGCGTTATCCATCCACTGTCCCTTTAATAAGCTCTTTGTAATGATGATCAGGTGTGTGCCCATTTAGTTGCCCTGCGTCCCCTGTCCAATCCTGCTATAGTATTACTAATGACTAGGGACAGACGATCAGGCACTAAATGCTGGATTTTATTCATACAGAAGTTGTATTTTTTTTTTTTAACATTGACAAATAGATTATTTTAATTGTTCGAATCATATAATATGTTTTTGTTAATATAAATTGTCTATATTAGCTGTTTCCACTGAAAATATTTCTAACAAATCCGAATCCAATATTCGTCTGAACCAAATGCTAGCTAGCATGGATGAAATTCAGCTGAACCAAATGTTCGGAAAACATTTATAAAACAAATGTTACTGCTATGCCCATGATTACTCTATAACAACACAACCTTGTAATTTCAAGGTGTGTACTGTCCTTTTAAGTAGCTATTACATAAGTTAGTAATATAGTTGCTCTCCAGTGCACGAACAGGCATGATTGTACGATCACATCTAGCCAAGCACTTTGCCTGTACCCACAAACTTAATGCTATACAGATAATTAAAACAGATTTTTCCTTTTGCGTCTATGGTAACCTCAGATACAAACTCCTTTAATATTGTTTAAAGGACAACGTTTTTTTTTTTAGAAACAGAGTGAAATTATTTTTAGGAAAAAGATTTTTCCTGCTGTTATATCAATAACAGTCCAGAGAGAGAGAAAGAGACAAAAAAGGAAAATGTATCAAAATCAAACTGTGAACAAATTGTAGTCTCAAATGGGATTCCAGTGAGCTGGAACCTTTTCACACACAATTTTACCTTTATCAAAACACTTGACTAAAACAAGACTGAATTGTTAACTGTGAGCACACTTATATTTTGCTATGAGTACAGCTCAATTTGCATATATATATATATATATATATATATATATACTATATATATAAAGATATGTATGAGGACATCAATTATAGGGACAAAACAAAAAGCGTTTCCTCAAATAAAAAATTGTTTGCTTGCTTATGAATACCGGTATTCTTAAACAAGAATGTACTTTGAACCAGGAATATATCCTTATGCCTTTATGTAGCTTATTTGTAAGATCACTCACTGTTCATCTGTAGTCCGTTTCCTGATGTGGGCCCCGCCTAGATCCAACGTTGCGCGCCGGTCACGTAACTGTTTTGGGAAAGTCTCTTCGTAAGTCCTCTGTGCTACGGCAAGTGTCTTAGGACAAATCTTATCCAACCTGTTCAGATACTGCTACGCACGTCGGCTAGCACTTCTCCTTTCTCAGCTATCAAACAGTTGGTAACATCACCAATCTGTGAAAGTGCACTGGTTTTATCACAGGATGCAACAATAGATCCATATCTAATGGATGTAATGGGTTAAAGGACCAGTCAACACAGTAGATTTGCATAATAAACAAATGCAAGATGACAAGACAATGCAATAGCACTTAGTCTGAACATCAAATGAGTAGTAGATTTTTTTTCTGATAATTTTAAAAGTTATGTCTTTTTCCACTCCCCCTGTACCATGTGACAGCCATCAGCCAATCACAAATGCATACACATACCATGTGACAGCCATCAGCCATTCACAAATGCATACACACTTATTCTTGCACATGGTCAGTAGTAGATGGTGACTCAAAAAGTTTAAATATAAAAAGACTGTGCACATTTAGTTAATGGAAGTAAATTGGAAAGTTGTTTAAAATTGCATGCTCTATCTGAATAATGAAAGTTTAATTTTGATTGAGTGTCCCTTTAAAAGAACAGCTTTAGAGAGAGCTGCGGGTTCAGGTTGAAAACTAATAGCATGGTGAAAAGGAAACTGTAGTTGTACCCAAAAGTTTAAAGTCCTTTAAAAAATATATCATGTGAACCACATATCCATCAGCTGCACTCATATAAATAAATAAATAAATAAATAAAAAAAGACATTAAAGGTACAGTAAATACAGTAGGTTTGCATAATCAACAAATGCAAGATAACAAGACAATCCAATAGCACTTAGTCTGAACTTCAAATAAGTAGTAGATTTTCTTCTGACAAATTTCAATTTTTTTTCTATTTCCACTACTCCTGTATCATGCGACAGCCATCAGCCAATAACAAATGCATATACGTATATTCTGGGATTTCTTGCACATGCTCAGTAGCAGCTGGTGACTCAAAAAGTGTAAATATATAAAAAAATGTTAATGGAAGTAAATTGGATTTTTTAATTTTAAATTGCATGCTCTATCTGAATCATGATCAAGTTTAATTTTGACTTGAGTATCCCTTAAGTATTGTTTTTTATTCATACTTCAGAAATTACTAAAAGCTCTACATCCAAAATAGTTTTAAAAAATATCAAACTGTAATTTTGTTAAAAAAAATAATTAATTGTTTTGTAATGAAAGTACATTGCAAAGTTTTGCTTTACTTATGCATAATACACATTTTGTGGAAAATTTAATTTGGAATTTAAAGGGACAGTAAAGTAAAAATGAAACAACTGGATTGGATAGAAATACAATTTTAAACAACTTTCCAATGTATTTCTATTACAAAATTTGCTTTGTTATCTTGGTATCCTTTATTGAAGACCAAACCTATTTTGGCTGATAGGAGCTTAGCAGTGTGCACGTGTCTATAGCAGTCTATGCCCAGATGGCTAACCTAGGATAACAAAGGACATCAAGATATGATATTTGATAATAGAAATAAATTGGAAAGTGGTTTAAATTCCATGCTCTATCCAATCCATTTTAAAGAGACATAAAACCCAAATTTTTTCTTTTACGATTTAGAAAGAGCATGCAATTTTACACAACTTTCTAATTATTTCTATTATCTAATTTACTTCATTCTCTTGATAACATTTGCTGAAAGGCATATCTAGATAGGCTCAGTAGCTGCTGATTGGTGGCTGCACATAGATGCCTCCCATGATTGGCTCACCCTTGTGCATTGTTATTTTTTCAACAAAGGATATCTAAAGAATGAAGCAAATTAGATAATAAAAGTTAATTGGAACCTCAGATTGCTTGCATATTTATCTAGTGTTCTATTTGTAATGTTCCAGTATTTGCTACCTTATCCGTATTGTCTGCTGTGTTCAAAATTATGTCCTACTTATTACACTGTTAACATAAGCAAAATACAAGTATACTCCGCTCATACAGTGGGTTAGAGACCGGAGCCCCGCTGTAAAGCGAAAACTGCCTTAAAGGGACACTAAAACAACAAAATTATTTCATGATTCAGATAGAGCATGCAATTTTAAGCAACTTTTCTAATTTACTCCTATTATTAAATTTTCTTCGTTCTCTTGCTATCTTTATTTGAAAAAGAAGGCATCTAAGAAAAGGAGCCAGACAATTTTTGATTTAGAACCCTGGACAGCACTTGTTTATTGGTGCTGTCCAATCAGCAAGGACAACCCAGGTTGTAAACCAAAAATGGGCCGGCTTCTAAACTTACATTCTTGCTTTAAAATAAAGATAGCAAGAGAATGATCAAAAATTGATAATATGAGTAAATTAGAAAGTTGCTCAAAATTGCATGCTCTATCTGAATCATGAAAGGAAAAAAATTGGGTTCAGTGTCCCTTTAAAGTGTAAAAAGGCAGTTTGAGCATTCTTTTCACTTGCCAGTGTGTTTAAAGAATTGAAAACATGTTTCAACTAACTAATATTAGAGGTGCAATAGTGCTACGTTAAGTTTAACACTAGCACAGCACAGCATTCAATTAGTATTCAATAAATACTGTACCTGTAAAATAGTGACAATTACTGTAGTACAATGTGCCAGACTATAGCACTGAGACACAGATTGCACTGTGAACTAAGCATAACAAAATGTTGCCAGTTGCTTTCTTGCAATCTCACGATGATTACAGCACTGTTTCAAAATCCTTGGAGGTTGAACTTCAGCTCCACAAAGCGCTGTATTAGCGAAGCGCTGTAAAATGAGGTATATCTGTATTATATTTTTTCAGCCATTAATCTCCAACTCATTCACCAGCAAAAACATTGTGTCCTTAAGGTGCTAATAGCAGCCTTGCTTTGAGTCTTTGAAACATATTTGGCCACACATCAACTGATGATTATGTGCACAAGCAAAGAAGTAACTCAAAACCTGAACATATTGGCAAGTGTCCAAACGAGTAGTACTATAATTACCATTTAACAAATATCCCTCTCTGACAAATATACATACACCCATATTTGTGTATAGCATTTACTGCAAATTGTGAATTCACTGTCCTATTTGGACCTTGGTAAATTCCACTTAAAGTCAAAGTATAGATCTAGTGCAGAGTTTCCAGCCTTCCTGCATACTGTGGTATTATCCTTGCCTTGCAAAGACCACAGTTTCCAAAGATAAACCAGAGAATACCAAGGAACACCAGCCCAAATCCACCAATAGCATACACAGTTGCATTCACAGCCTCTCTTCTGTAATGATTGCCCTATAGCAGTGTTTTTCAACCAGTGTGCCGTGGCACACTAGTGTGCTGTGAGAGATCCTCAGGTGTGCCACGGCAGACTGACAACAGTGTGACATATTTTTTAAACTTTGCTTGTTTTTTACTCCCAGTGCAGGGGTAGTTTGTAGGAGGCATGGCATAACAGCACAATACATACAGTATGTGTGTGTGTGTGTGTATGTATATATATATATATATATGCTGTATTAGGCTACAATGTGTGATTTTTTTAAAATTTTGGGATGGTGGTGTGCCACAGGATTTTTTAATGTAAAAAAGTGTGCAACAACAAAAAAAAGGTTAAAAATCACTGCCCTATAGAATACCCACATCTCTGCCCATGAGTGTCTATCACTTAGCCCATCTCCAGATGGCTCCAGGGACATTTTGGGAGGTTTGCAACTATCCAATAAAAATTTTACACAACATGTCATAGATCAAGGAAGCTCACTAGACTTTTTAAATAGTGTAATTTAATATATTGAGGCCTCAAAACATAATACAAAAATTACAATACCTTACTCACTATGTTGCTACCCTACCTAAAGACACAACACTTAGACACAATAATATATAATACATTGTTCTAATCAATTAAACATAACATACATTAAAAGGTCTGTAGCTAAAAATAGCAAACTAGTGAATATGTGGACTCTGGATTCTTAACACATTATCAAAAAATTTTGTAATGTACTTTCATTTAGTCAATTACATTGTATATTCCACATTCTTTATACATAGGTACACAGGTAAGGCTATGTCCACACTTTTGTCTTTTTTTAACTTTTGTATTCCCCCTGTATATACAATTTCACATCTTTATAGATATTGATTCAATGTTGATATATAACTTTATGTCAGTATATGCTCTATGTAAAGCTATATATTTCCCCTGTCTGTTCTCCTACACTGGACACTGTCTGCCTGTTACCTAAGCCCCCCTCATGATTTTTACGACACCTCCTCCTCTCCCTGCACTGTCTTCTTAGCTATTCTGTGTTTTAAAATATAATCTGTAAATTCCATTGAATTGGTCAGTATTGCTTTAGACTTGATAAAGGAAGGAACTCTTCCGAAAGCTTGTCAACTTATAAATGTATAGTTAATCCAATAAAAAAGTATCATTGCTCAATGCAATACTCTTGTTATTTTGATATATATATATATATATATATATATATATATGTATGTGTATATATATATATATATATATATATATATATATATGTGTGTGTATATATATATATATATATGTGTGTGTATATATATATATATATATATATATATATATATATATATATATATATATATATATATATATGTGTGTGTGTATGTGTATATATGTGTATGTGTATATGTATATAATGTCTCTCTATGCTCCTAAAAAAGAGGTAATAAATCAGGCATTTATTTTAATAAAATAAAAAAAAATCTAAATATAAATTACGCGCACTACTAAAACTAATGGCCTATTCGGAAAAAAACTAACTGTAGCATAAAAACAATTTATTGAGTTGCCTAGCATATCACTTTCCAACTTATAACACCACTGAGACAATAATTTATGTAAGATCTTCAAAAAGTTTAAATGTAAGACAAAAGGACATTCTGCACTATTGATAAAAACATTATAAAACTGCTTACATCAGAATTTAAGCATCCTGCTCTGAAATACTAGCGTCCAAGAACAAGGCAGATCTTTTTCAATATCTTTATATATTTTTTTTGTTTTGCTTTTTATAAAAATAGACAGACATAATGAAACAATTTGCTGTACAACTATTTATATTACATGGCATCATGGAAAATACATTGAGGATTTATTTTTTTTTGCATGTGCTTTTAAAGATGTCCTGGGTTTTGTCAAATCTTCATCTTTCTTATAGCTTAGATAGCAGAAAAAGAAAAATGATATATTATGGTTATTGTAAACTGTATTTCTTTTTGTAAGAGTTTATAGAGACAATGTAATCAAATCAGAATTATTTTTCTATATACTGTATTTAGATTTTAAACACAAACTAATAAAATGTGTATAAAAAATCTAGCACAAATTTTCTATAAATTTCTATATATTTTAAAGGGACAGTCAAGTCAAAATAAAACATTCATGATTCAGACACGGTTTAGAATTTTAAACAACTTTCCAATTAACTTTTATCATCAAATTTGCTTAGTTCTCTTGATATTTTGTGTTAAAAGCTAAACCTAGGTAGGCTCATAAAATGATTTCTAAGCCGTTAAAAAGCTGGCCTCTTATCTTAATGCATTTTGACAGTTTTTGACAGTTAGACAGTGCTAGCTCGTGTGTGTGTCATATAAATAACATTGTGCTCACTCTTATTGAGTTATTTGTGAGTCAACACTGATTGGCTAGCATGCAAGTCTGTCAAAAGAACTAAGATAAGGGGCAGCCTGCAGAGGCTTAGATACAAGGGGTGAGATTACATATGCGGCGCAGGCTTCAGCGTAACTGCTGAAACCCGTGCCGCCCGTAATTTCAGCTCGCGCATCAGGGAATCCAATAAACCCGCCGGCAGTTCATAAAGTGACGTAAGTCGGATAAACTAGCGATGTCCAGAAATGTGCGTAATTACAAATTTCTGGAGTCGCCAGTGACTTATGGCACTTTAGAAACTGCCGGCGCCTAAGAAAATAAACAATTAATATAAAATCTCCTGTAAAAGTCTAACCCGCCTCCCAAAAATAAAACCGACACATCAAAACCCCTATATCCACCATCACCCCCATATCGGAACTAATAATAATTGTATTAGCCCCTACACCGACAACTCCCACAACGCAATTTGCCTAATTAAACTATTAACCCCTAATCCCCCATTCACCCACATCTCAATCTACCTAATAAACGTATTAACCACTAAACTGCCAAACCCTCACATTGCAATAAACCTAATTAATCTATTAACCCCTAAACCCCAAACCCCCACATCGCAATAAAACAAATTTAATTACTAAGCCCCCTAACCTAACACCCCCTAATTAACCCCAAATTACATATAATAATAAAATACTAAATTACAATTAAAATAAAAAATCCTAACAGTACTTAAAAAAAAACTGAGTAAATAAAAATAATCTAAAATTACAAAAAATAAAAGTCTAACATTACATAAAATAATAAACCAAATTATCAAAAATAAAATAATTAGACCTAATCCCTATGAAAATACCCCCCCCTAATCTAATACTAAACTACCAATAGCCCTTAAAAGGGCTTTTTGTAGGGCATTTCCCTAAGTTAAACAGCTCTTTTGCATTAAAAAAAATTCTAAGTCCCCCCTAACAGTAACCCCCCCCACCAAACCCCCCAAAATAAAAAAAAACTAACACTAAAAAACCTAAGCTATGTATGGGCATTCAGCTTTTTTACAAGCCCATTAAAATCCCTATTCTAAAAAAAAAATAAAAAAATCCTAACTCTAACCCCCAAATAGGTACTCACCGTTCCTGAAGTCCAGCAGAGAAAGTCTTCTTCCATGCGGTGAAGTCTTCTTCCAAGCGGTGATATCTTCTTCTATCAAGGCAACGTCTTCTATCTTCATCTAGGACCAAGCCAACGCGGAGATGAGATGAGCGTGGAACAGAAGACCGGCTACCGCAGAGCCATCGATCGTGGAAATCCTCTTCGTACGATCACCGCCGCACACTGAGGATTGAATTCAATGTACGCGTTTAAATATGGGATACCTTTCATTCCTATTGGCTGATTTGATTCTTCAAATTCAAATCAGCCAATAGGATGAAAGTTACTGAAATCCTATTGGCTGATTTGAAAAGCCAATAGGATTTCAGTAGCTCTCATCCTATTGGCTGATTTGAAATTGAAGAATCAAATCAGCCAATAGGGATGGTAGGTACCCTATATTTAAACACGTACCTTGAATTCAATCCTCAGTGTGTGACGGTGATCGTACAAAGAGGATCTCTACGCTCGATGGCTCCACGGACGCCGGTCTTCTGTTCCGCGCTCATCTCCACTCCGCGTCGGCTTGGTCCTGGATGAAGATAGAAGACGTTGCCACGATGAAAGAAGATAGCGTTGCTTGGAAGAAGACTTCACCGCTTGGAAGAAGACTTTCTCCGCCGGACTTAACCCCGGTGGGGGTTTTTACTGTTAGAGGGGAAACTTAGTATTTTTTAAGGTAAAAGAGCTGTTTAATTTAGGACAATGCCCTACAAAAGGCCCTTTAAGGGCTATTGGTAGTTTAGTCTAGATTAGAGGGTGTTTTTATCCTTTTGGGGGGGCTTTTTTATTTTCATAGGTATAAAGGTTTAATTTTTTTATTTTTGAAAATTTGGCTTATTATTTTATGTAATGTTAGATTTTTTTTATTTTTTTGTAATTTTAGATTAATTTAAATTTAGTGTATTTTTTTATTTTTAAGTAATGTTAGGTTTTTAATTGTAGGTTATTGGGGTTAATTTAGGTTAAGGGGCTTAGTAATTTAATTAGTTATTTGCGTTGTGGGGGTTGGCGGTTTAGGGGTTAAGATTTATTAGGTTTATTGCGATGTGGGTGAATGGCGGATTAGGGGTTAATACATTTATTAGATTTATTGCGATGTGGGTGAATGGCGGATTAGGGGTTAATACATTTATTAGGTTTATTGCTATGTGGGTGAATGGCGGATTAGGGGTTAATATTTTTTATGAGTTATTGCGGTTGGGGTTGGCGGTTAACAGGTAGATAGGTATTGCGCTTGTGTTAGGTGTTAGTTAATATTTTCAGGGAGTTACGGGAGTTACGGTGCTCACATTTATTAGCGTAAGGCTTGCTGCGCCTGCCTATGTGTGGCGAGGTGAAAATGAAGTAAAATTTCTCCATTTTTGCCGCGTAAGTCCTTGCGCTGAATATGTGATACCGGTTTGCAACGCGTTTCTATGTTAGTGTATGGGAGTAAAATTAGCGGGCGATGGGTGAACTATACGGGCCGCATTTATATGTGATAGCAAAACCAGAATAAAGACCGGCGTCGCCGGCTTTTGCGGGTGACCCTGCATAGGTAATCTTGCCCAAAGTAATCGCAGAGGTAAAAATAAAAAAATTCAATAATAAAAAACAATCAAACTATAAAATCAAATGGCTGTACAAATCCAAGTGAAGCTAACAAGAATTATTTTTGTACATACTGTAATAAAATATTAAATAAACATGCAACAAATCCTTTATTTACTTTAGCCAATTATAACTATATTTAGCTACGATATTAGGAAGTTCATTTCAGAATGATTAAAATGCATTTTGCAGCAGAGAAGATATAATATAACCATTTTTTTCCTGTATGAAAATATTAAAATGATTGAATAGCTTTCTGTCACTAGGTAAGAAATGAATTTATAACTATGACCGATAAGTTTCATCTTCCATATTACATTTTGTTCTCCAAGGAAAACATTGCATAATACTGTATTTGCATTCTAGCTACAACAACTTTTATCTAACCTCTAAACACAAAGGCTATTTAAACTGGGAAGTACAAAAGAATATAAAGGCAGTGAAAGCTGTTTGCTCGGCATATGTCTTTTTAAAGGAATATTCATGAGCAAAAATAAAATGTTCTGTATCGTAAGAAAATGTTATTTTTACACTAAAATGCCCCTTTAAAGAAGATGTCTGTCAACAAGAATAATCGCAGCTTTTTTGGCGTGCATCTTCTAAATTTGATATTTTATCGGTTAAGGGGACACTCAAGTCAAAATAAACTTTTATGATTCAGAAAGAGCCTGCAGTTTTAAGACACTTTCCAATTTACCACCATTATGAAATTGTGCACAGTCTATTTATATACACATTTTATGGGGAACAAAATCCTACTGAGCATGTGCAAAAGCTCATAGGGTATACGTATACTAGTCTGATTGGCTGATGTCTGTCACATGATAAAGGGGGCTGGAAAATGGGAGAAAAAAACAAATTTGCCAAAGAAAATCTACTGCTTATTTGAGTAGATGTTATTACATTGTCTTTTAATTATGCACTTGTTAATTATGCAATTCTACTGCATTTAGTGACCCTTTAAATAAAATGCTCTGTTCCTTTAGGGCTTTTTATTTTTAACAAGTTCCTTCTCTGCTATGCAAAACAATTAAATATATTGTCAAATTAGCGCACCCAGAATGATCACAAGAATATACATATGCCTGATACTGATTGGCTCACAGAATGTATCCTTATCGCAAGTGGTCTCAGAGCACACCAAGTGTATGACTAAGAACAAGTTTATCCCTTTTACAGAGGTTTTACACAAAATAGCAAAGAGGGAATTAATTAAAAATGTTCTAATGATATAAAACAGGGGTTGACTAATCTGTTTAAAATTTAGGAGCCAGTAAGAATATTTAGGAGCCAGGCAGTGGTATTTGTATATAGATATATGGAAAATTACTCAAAAATTTAGGAGCCATGGGTAAAATTCTAGGAGCCAGTTGCTGCCAGGCTTCTAGGTTTGTCGAGCCCTGATAGGTTTGTCAAGCCCTTTGTCGAGCCCTGATATAGAATATTTTATTTTTCCACTAATTTCACCCTCAAATTTGGAACACCCAAACAGATGTATTTATTAAGCATCCTACTTCATATGTGTGTAAAAGTAGGTTTGAAATATTTGCTAGCCGCCCTTGAAACTTTGTCGACCATTAAAGTATAGCTTTCTAAGTAGGTAGGTGCATTAGAATAATTTGTGATGATCCGAATTCGGAAGATGGAGGTCGTTTGAGGCATCGTCTCTTTTCGGAGCCGGATTTCTTATTGTAAAAGTGCAACGCACTAAGCTCTGAATTTGCACAGATTTACATGAATGATCCAAAAGTTCGAAGTCTAATATGACAATAAGAAAGGTTAAGACATTGTTTTTTAAATTCTGTGCACTAGATAGTAGATATTATCAAGATCTATAATCTAATGTATTGGGCAAGGGGTGCTTTTCACAGGGGTTACATGCAGTCATTAGACTTTACTCCAGAGACATGTTAAATCTTTACCTTCAATAAAATATTTTCTATATTACTATAGAGAGGGTTTGCAATCCTCATAACTGTCCGCCACACTCATACAACCACTTTGACTCCATCTCCACATACCCTGATTCTGCACAACAAACATCTGTGTCTCCGCCCATGAGCTTCACTGTCTAAATTGTCATCTTCCTGACTCCTGCACAGAGCTCTGCCACTCCATATATGATTTCTGGAGCTGTCACTGTCCACACATATTTTCTGTTGGTCCTTTACAAGTTTTAGTAATTTAGTGTGAGCAACCTCTTTAACTTATAGCAAATAAAATAGTGCACTTACAAAAATATATATATTTCTTTTAATTTTACACTATAATGTCCATTTATTTTCAATGAATAAATAGATTTATTTAATCAAAATATAAAATATTGTATAACAATACAAACATGTTAGTCCAAATGGAATTCAAAGGGACAGTCTAGTCAAAAATAAACTGTCACGATTCAGATAGGGTATATAACAACTTTCCAATTTACTTTTATTAACAATTTTGCTTTGTTCTCTTGATATTCTTTGTTGAAAGCTAAACCTAAGTAGGCTCATATGCTAATTTCTTAGCCCTTGAAGGCCGCCTCTTATCTGAATGCATTTTGACATTTTTTTTCACAACTAGAGGGTGTTAGTTCATGTGTGCCATATATAGATAACATTGTGCTCACGCCCGTAGAGTTACCTAGGAGTCAGCACTGACTGGCTAAAATGCAAGTATGTCAAAAGAACTGAAATAAGGGGGCAGTCTGCAGAGGCTTAGATATAAGGTAATCACAGAGGTAAAAAGTGTATTAATATAACTGTGTTGGTTATGCAAAACTGGGGAATGTGAAATAAAGGGATTATCTATCTTTTAAACAATAACAATTCTGGTGTAGACTGTCCCTTTAATGGCAATAGAAACAGAATGTTACAATAAATTCTCTCATAATGCCTAAGGGGATTAATTAGGCATCCAATATTTGGACAATTTCCCTTTAGTTTATCTTTTGCAATCCATTCAAACATTTGTAATATTTACTTGCTTAAAATAAAGGTAAATTTACTTTTTTTTAGCTACCATTGCAAAAGAGAAGTTTTTAAAACGACTGCCAGTGCAGTTTTTCAAATTACTACTTAAGACTTCAGCATTATTGACTGCAGTTTTAGATTCGCTACAGAATATCTCTTAGGAATAAATTTTAACAACAAATGCTGTATTGTATTTCAACCTTTTTTTTTTTTTCTCATCATAGATTTCATTTTATTGAAGATCCAATATGTGTTGCTAAATCAGTCTGCATCTCTACGGATGAGTTTCTCTAAAAATGACAATTTCCAAAGCTTTCAATTTTGCAGGGTAAATATTCCACAATTAAAGGATAACATCCTTTCCAAGGAAAACCTGGCAAAACAACAGTGTTATTTGTCCAATTTTTGTAAACCACGCAACTGGCATACAAACTAGCTCAAATATTAGTAGCTAAATTGTGCACTCTATTTTATGTATTTTTTTTAACAATAAATTGCCTTTTTGAAAACAACCACTGAAATAGAAAATATGGGAAGTCTGATAATTCCCTTATTGGGAGACAGAAATATCAATTAGGAGCATCTAAAGTTGCAATGCCTTCATTGTATAATATGAAAGACACTAGGGGGCCGAATTATAATTGTGCGGGCAGACATGATCCGCTGTAGTGGATCATGTCCGCCGCACATCGATAAATGCCGACAGCATACACTGTCAGCATTTATCATTGCACAAGCATTTCTCGTGAAATGCTTGTGCAATGCCGCCTAGCAGGGGTGTCATTCATCCTGATCGTAACTGATCAGGATGATTGCTATCTGCAGCCTCAAAGATGGCGGACGAAATAAGGAGCAGCGCTCTTAAGACTGCTGCTTTTTAACTTATATTTACGGCCAGCCGGAAAGTACAGGGGTAAATAGCAGCATCTGCTGCTTGGTAAATCTACCCCTAGGAATGGACTAATATTGCAATTTTGAAATTCAAACTATAGAGTATTCCTCCTGATACTCATTCTGTGATTCAAATGTTTCTAAAGAACAAATGGTGTTAGCATTCAAATATTGAATATAAAAAATAAATATCAAATAGCAACATTCAAATATTGAATGTAATAAATACCAAACAAAGGGACATAAAACCCAGAAAAATCATTACATATTTTAAATAGCGCATCCAATTTTAAACAACTTTCCACTTTACTTCTGTTACCTAATTTGCTTTGTTCTCTTGGTATCCATTGTTGAAAAGCATACCTAGGTAGACTCAGGAGCTGGGACATAGCTGCTGCATCTATGAGTAAGTGCCATGTTGTGACGCGAAATGCGTAAGCTGAGCCCTTTCCATGGTGTATCTTGTATTTTTTAGTTGTTCTAATAAATCCTTTTTTATCGTTGCTCTGTAGCGGCTTTTCTTCCTGCTGCTAATTGATGTCTGCAAATATATACCTGGTTATTATTGGCTTAACGATGTGTTCAGCTAGCACTCGGTAGTGCATTGCTGTTCCTCCAATAAAGGATACTAAGAGAATAAAGCAAATTGATAATAGAAGTCATTTGGAAAGTTGTTTAAAATTGTATGCTCTATATGAGTCGTGAAAGAAAAATTTGGGGTTTTATAACCTTTAAATATTTTACTATTTACCATAAACATTCAAATATTGCATTTGAATGAATATTTGTTTACACTTGCACTAAAGTCTAGCAGAATAAACATTCTAATGGTAATATAAGAATATTCAAATGTTTTATTTGATGCATGAAAGTTACATTTAATAACTGAAAATTACATTGATTAAATTTTACATCCAATAAAGGGAAAAAGCCTAACATTATTTTGCAGAAAATGCTGACATTCGTTTAAAATTAACAAATGTGGCAAATAAATTTTGTTTTGTAATAAAATGTGCAAAAATATTTGACTTTTCTTAGCAGCAACTTAGATTAGTACAAAAGGAGGGCTGGTCAAGGGTGATTTAAAGGGACAGTCAAGTCCCAAAAAACTTTCATGATTTAAATAGGGCATGTAATTTTAAACAACTTCCCAATTTACTTTTTATCACCAATTTTGCTTTGTTCTCTTGGTATTCTTAGTTGAAAGCTAAACCTAGGAGGTTCATATGCTAATTACTTAGACTTTGAAGACTGCCTCTAATCTGAATGCATTTTGACCACTAGAAGGCATTAGTTCATGTGTTTCACATAGATAACTGAGCTCATGCACGTGAAGTGACCTAGGAGTGAGCACTGATTGGCTTAAATGCAAGTCTGTCAAAAGAACTGAAATAAAGGGGCAGAAGCTTAGATACAAGGTAATTACAGAGGTATGTATTATTATTACTGTGTTGGTTATGCAAAAATGGGGAATGGGTAATAAATGGATTATCTTTCTTTTTAAACTACAATAATTCTGGTGTTGACTGTCCCTTTAACTACACCAACAGCTTGATTGGAGCCTATATTTCTGTTCAAACAATAGTGAATAAATAAAATGTCTAATGTTTACTGCTACTAAGATTCCAAGTATCATTTTATTTCCCATAAGCCTTAGCTTCACTATTCAATAATTGGATTTATATTTTATATGTGTTTTACATCAATGGGTAGTTTGTGAACTGAACTCAAATGTGCTCAATAGACAGAAAAAAAACCTCTGAACCACTTGTTAGATTATATCACTGTGGTAAAACTGGGATGGGAAATGTTTCATGATGAATTTAAATAAGGGTTTGGTTTTCAGATCACCTACTTTTCCAGGGAATATTGTATTGTCATATATCATACAAAAAATAATAATATAGTAATTCCATATAATTCTTAAACTTTAAACGGACACTAAACCCAATTTTTTTTCTTTCATAATTCACATAGAGCATGCAATTTTAAATAACTTTCTAATTTAATCCTATTATCAATTTTTCTTTGTTCTCTTGCTATCTTTATATAAAAAGCAGTAATGTAAAGCTTAAAAGCCTGGCCTATCTATTTTATGGTCAGCACCCTGGATAGTGCTTGCTTATTGGTGGTTACATTTAAGTCACTCCAATAAGCAAGCATAACTGAGGTTCTGAGGTTCCTGCTTTTTAAATAAAGATACCAAGAGAAGGAAGAAAAATTGATAATAGGAGTAAATTAGAAAGTTACTTAAAATTGCATGCTCTATCTGAATCATTAAAGAAAAATAATGAGTTTAGTATCCCTTTAATCATAGTGCAGATAATTAGCAGAACGGCACATGTTTCACTATATAATTCTTCTAAGTGATCTTAGTGTATTACAAATTGACAGTTATCTTTTCTGACAAATGCATTTTGTCTATCAAGGTTGCTTGCAGTCTTCAGAGGAAATTGTAAAATGGTAAATAATCTTTGCGTCTTTACAAAGCATCTACTTGATTCAACGTTTTTTGTTTTTTTTTTAAACACTGTAGATTTACAAAAAAATGCTTATTGCAAGGGAAATAAATGATTACTGTTGATGTCTTTATTTCTGCTAAACCTCCCATTTGACAGTTAACAGTCTGAGACAATGGAGACAACATCTGAATTCTGCAAGTTCAAAAAAAAAGTCTGGTTTAATTGGAAAGTTCTTTATTTACTGCCTAATTCAGTATGGAGCAGGCTCTTAATGTCCTTTTTTACATTCCTTGTGATTGTTTTATCTGTACACAACTTGACTTTGCTGAGTGTGCGTCTTTTCCATTTTTTTTTTAAAGATTGCCACTTAATGTATTGATTTTTGTTTGTTTTAAATACAAAGAAAAGGCTGTTAAGGCAGCATTCAGTTCTCTTGTTTTCATTTTAATGTTTTTTTAGATCATTCAGACAGTTATGGTCTATAGCTTAGCTGTTCAACTGGTGGCCCTAGACCTGCACGCTTAGCACTTGATTTTACAGTCGTCCTGCCTGAAATATATATATATATATATATATATATATATATATATATATATATATATATATATATATATATAAAGACAGGGTTTTCAGAAACCATGTCTAACTAACAATAATAAATAAATAAATATATATATATATATATATATATATATATATATATATATATATATATACACACACACACCAAAATTAGGTATTCACTGATCTTACAATCCGTGCATATCTTTATTTTTATTTTATTTTTATCTGATGAAGGAATAAATTACCCTGATATACAAGTTAAATTATTTACTTTAGCGCAACCTGGCGGTTGTTCCAAGGATGGTGAGAGTGCTGATCCATTGAGGGGGAAAAATAAGATTATTTATATATATATATATATATATATATATATATATATATATATATATATATATATATATATATATATATATATCAAGTAAATACAGAAGCTGCACTCAATCTATCTTAAAAAGTTAAACCAAAACTTGGAGAGACTAAGGGGCCTATTTATCATGATGTGAGCAGACATGATCCGCACATCAATAAATGCCTACAGCATACGGTCTCTGCATTTATCATTCCACCAATACTGCCCCCTGCAGATTCACGGCCAATCAGTGTCATTCAACCCGATCGTATTGGATCGGGTTGATTTCCGGCGATGTCTGTCCGCCACCTCAGAGTAGGCGGACAGGTTATGGAGCAGCGGTCTTTAGACCGCTGCTTCGTAACTCGTGTTTCTGGCGAGCGTGAAGGCTCGCCAGAAACACGGGGCATCAAGCTCCATACTGAGCTTGATAAATAGGCCCCTAAATCATTATGTTGTCATTTTTTTAGCATTATATTGTAATAAATATATATCTACTTCACATCCAGGACCTGCAGATCCAGATAAACAGCTCTCAAAGTAAAATGTCCCTCTTTGAGAGACCTCACAGCACTGACAAGATTTCTTAGATAATCTTACCAGAGTGGAGATCTTGAGATCATGCCAGCCGTAGGAGTGAGAACTAAGTCAAAGAACTAGCCCATAAAATTAGTTTTCCCTCTAAATCCTGTTGGACTAGGCACAAATATGTCCTTGGTCTAACGTCTCAGGGAGGTATAATTATCAGTTCCGGTTCCCAATTTACTTTGGTTTTAGAACACACAATACATACTTTTAAAATTCATGTGACATTTTTTTTCTATATTTCTGAAACTCCAAGGACTTCATAAATGCAGCACAATAATATAAATATGAGACTACTGTAAACATAGAATGAAATAAGCATAGTGTGTGGCCTTACAAACAGCAGGGAAGAAGAGGCGGCAGGCACTACAATTCAGACCCACGAAAAAATGGTAAAATATAAAGTCTTTATTGAAGGCACTTGGCCATATTAAAAGGCAGACTGACAGGCAGGGAAAACAGCACGGACAAGGTCTTACGCGTTTCGCGCCCCCTAGTGGCGCTTACTCATAGACTATTGTCTATGTGACAACCTAGACTATTTATAGGCTAGACAGAAAAAGGTTAACCCTTCAGCAGCCAAAATAAAAGCAGGTTAAAAACATAGATAGTGCTGAGTAGATACAGGACAATTTCAATTAGCCATTAATGAACAAAGTTACAGAGTAAACAGACACAAAGTGTAAATGCTAATAATGAGGTTATTAGGTGCATCAGGTTACACAAATAGAAAACCAAAAATTGTAAGTTTAGGCAAGAAATCAATAAAAATTAATAATAAATGTAAGTAAATATACATATATACTTTGATTTTCTATGACCTAAAAATGTATGCCAAATATTAAAAGAAAAAACTTACAAAATAAGGTGTTCTAAATTTTAGCTGGCAAAGGATACTACTATAGAATAAAATAAAATAAAGGAAAAAAAAGGAAAAAAAGGGAAAAAAAGGGAAAAAAAGGGAAAAAAAAGGGAAAAAAGCAAATAACCAGAAAAATAGAGAATACAAGCCATAAATGGCTTGTACGTGAGTGGCTGAGAAATGGGTCTGTGTACGTGAGTGGCTGGAAAACTCCGGTATATGAAATAAGGCACAAAAATAATGTAGTCTGTTCTAAAATACAAACTAACTATAATGTCCTTTTAATGCAGGTTGGTCAAACTAATTGGTTCCACTGTGAACTAGGAGTAACTATTAAACTTTATTATATCACCGTACTTTTTTGCTTGCTCAAAACAAAGTTCCTTTGAAAGACACTCCGGTCTCAAAACAGCGATATGCAGATGTAAATAAGTTGAAAAGAGTTACTCACTGAATGTGTGGTCCTCGATGTCCCAACCTGTTCCGATGAATGCTAAGCCAAGCGATAAGCGAATCCAGGTAGCGTGAAGGTGAGAAGGTAATCGCAGCTATGGCGTCCTCGGGGTGAACCGGAAATGCAAACCTTAGGAAAAGGTCACTGAAGATCCACAGGTTGGCAACACAGGTTGGCAACTGCAGAATCAGGTTCATAGTTTTTAGTGTCCCTGATGTGTTCATTGAATCTGGTTCTGACATTGCGATATGTATATTTACTTACATTTAGTGCCTTCAATAAAGACTTTATATTTTACCATTTTTTCGTGGGTCTGAATTGTAGTGCCTGCCGCCTCTTCTTCCCTGCTATTTCTTCACGGGCTAATCCTCCGTTACCTGGCTACGGCACTCCGTGAGTATCCTGTGGATCTTCAGTGACCTTTTCCTAAGGTTTGCATTTCCGGTTCACCCCGAGGACGCCATAGCTGCGATTACCTTCTCACCTTGTGGCCTTACAAACCTATGAGGATTAGGAGTTTATGCTCAAAGATGCATGCTCCCTTGCAAGTCCTGGGACTTGCATTCTGATTAGCTATTTAAAGTTTCTCTATAATGGAATGGACATTACTGTACATAAAATTGAGTTTGCTGTTTCTTTTATTTATTTTTTTAAATCCCTTAACCTTAAAGACAAACCATTTATGTTGCCTGTTGCAAGTATCTTCCAGGGATTTAACAGCATGGATAGCACGATTTCTGTATGCCTTACTACCGCTGACGTAAAGGGTACACCAACTGTAGTTAAAGGGACACTGAACCCAAATTTTTTCTTTTGTAATTCAGAAAGAGCATGCAATTTTAAGCAACTCTAATTTACTCCTATTATCAATTTTTATTCGTTCTCTTGCTATCATTATTTGAAAAAGAAGGCATCTAAGCTTTTTTTTTGGTTTCAGTACTCTGGACAACACTTTTTTATTGGTGGATGAATTTATCCACCAATCAGCAAGGACAACCCAGGTTGTTCACCAAAAATGGGCCGGCATCTAAACTTACATTCTTGCATTTCAAATAAAGATACCAAGAGAATGAAGAAAATTTGATAATAGGAGTAAATTAGAAAGTTGTTTAAAATTTCATGCTCAATCTGAATCACGAAAGAAAATTTTTGGGTACAGTGTCCCTTTAAGGGGATGAATATTTAATTGAACAATCAATACGAACAATTACATATATAAAAGAATGTTTGCAAACATTAGAGAAAAGAAAATAAACTAAAAAAGGTTGCTCCTGCTAACAATTAGAGTAAAACCATTTCCTAATATTAAAAAGATTGCAGTGAGAGGAAAAGATAAAGACGTGCTGTCATTCTGAAGACATAATATAGAGATCCAGTGAAAACATACAATACCTTTGTGATATAGGCATAATCAGAATACAAATTGGTAGGAGTCCATTATAAAAAAGAATCCGCAAAAGGTATTAATAATTCTCAATGCAAATACATAAAACATAGGCCTGGAATATTAAATATGTAATTAAATGCTCAATCACAGAAATATACCAATTTATATCCAAATTGTTCACTGAAAAGTAGTGATTTTATCTTTCTAGTTGTAAAGTTTGCTTGACTTGCGCTAACCAATACTGTAGAGAGGGAATAACTATTTTTTTCAATATCTTTGAATGAATTGCTTAGCTCTATTACTAAAGACCTGGAATAAAAAAAATGTTCAATTATGCATTGTAAAACAAGTTGTAAAACAAGTAAGAATCTTAAGAATATAATATTAAGAATATATGGGCCATATTACAAGTGGAGCGGTATTTAACGCTCCTGCTCAATCGTTAACTGCGCTAGAAGTAGGCTTTTTGCGCTTGTGGGGTTGCGCTCATATTATGAGATGAAAGTAAACTGTTTTAACTCTTGTGCTAACCAGACTAGCACAAAAAGAAAAACTTAGAATATTGCGTGTGTATTCATGTATTTCCCCATAGAAGTCAATGGAGCAAAAAATTGGGAGGGGAAAACCCCTAACACCGAACTCCCACACAAACCCGATCGCATATTCTCATGTGTGCTAACCCGACATGAAAATATGAATATTTCGCATTCCAATGCTCTTCACATAGAATATGTTCTATATATACTGTATATATAATGGTGTTTGGTACAATATATATTTACATGTTTTCATCTACTTAACTGCAAAGGGATCCAATGCACTTATATATATATATATGTCTATAGGTGTCTACATATGTATTTATATGTCTGTAAATACATATATATTCATATAAATATATATTTTCACACAAATAAACATACATACATATTTAGAAATGTATATGCATGTATCTCGATGTCAAAGCGCTTTGCCTGCCTTTTTTTTCCCCTCTATCACCCGAGATCTCATATCTTTGAGCCCTTATAACTTTTGTGTTAATTGTTTTGAATAATTTTTATTAAATGGTGTTATTACGAGTGCTAATGTACTTTGTAATGTATTTTCAATGTGTTCTGTGCAACTTTTTTGTTTCGCAAAGCTGTTAACCAGAGCTCTGAGGTAATCATTCTAGCCTAAATCGCGACTGCGCTCAAGCGATGTCATTTACTTTACTATACTATACAAGAGGTAAACCCGTCGAGCTCAAACTCCCGCGATTAGCCCCCTATCGCTTGAGTCTATCTGTTAGTGCTCCACTTGTAAACTTGCCCAATATGATTTAAACATAAAGGGATAGAAAAGTCAAAATTAAACTTGCATGATTCAGGTAGAGCATGTAATTTTAAGACACTTTTAAATTCACTTCTATTTTCAAATGTGCTTCATTCTCTTGGTATCCCTGGTTGAAAAAGAATACACACATATCCTACACTAGAAGCTAGTTGCTGATTGGTGCCTTCACACATTTGTCTCTTGTGATTGGCTGACTAGATGTGTTCATCTAGCTGCCAGTAATGTAATGCTGTTCCTTCAGCAAAGGATCCCAAAAGAACAAAGCAAATTTAATAATAGAAGTAAATTGGAAAGTTGTTTCAAATTGTATGTTCTTTCCAAATCATGAAAGAACATTTTGGGGTTTCCTGTCCCTTTAAGTTGGTTTATTTTATTCTCCTTTTCAGTTACATAAATATCATCAGTACGTATTTACAAAACTTATCAATTAGAAAAAACAGTCTCTTCTAAATAAACAGATGCCCGAGTATATTACTTTAAATATCCATATTTTGAAGGAAGCTTTGTGAACACTTACTATTACCCATATGTTTCACATTTGAATTTCTCAACAAATTAATAACATACTGTGAAAGGCAAAATAGTGAGGCCGGTATTTAACCTGCATTTTCTTTTTTTTTTTGGTTAAAAATGGAAGACCATCTGCGGTAATAAAACAGATTTTTTTTTTATATAATTATATTTAAAGGATATGATACATTGAAAATAATTTATAGATAATTATTTTATAAAAAGCCTAGTGATTTTATGGAGTTTAACAATTGGCATACATTAATACTTAATTGCAATGTAGCAAAACTAATAAACCAAATACTGTTACACATATTGTTACTGATTATTTTATTTTTTTCTTACAGATGCATATGACAAACACATGATCTCTGTTAATGAGCAGTTAATGTCACTTAACACACATCACAGTCAAAAAAAAAAAAGATTAAGCATAGGCTTTGAAATCTTGCCAACATGCAGAGTTCAGAATACTGAACTTTGACCTTTGCACTACTAATTTCAGTTGGTTAAATATCTGACATTTAAATTTAGGTTTAGTTACATTTTATGTAAAGCTCAAATATTGCTAATCAACTTTATGACATACAATATATTTAGAGTTGCAATAGCCCTTTTGTATAGATTTCTTACCAATGTCCAAGATAGAAAACATTTAATAGAGCAAAAAATTTTAGTTTTTACTTAGACTGATTTAAAAGTTAAAACTAAAACAGTCTCATAATTAGCATCAGAATATAATATTAATTAAACCACAGTATAAGAAGAAAATGTCACTCTGTTTTGCTTTTATATATGTAGGTTTTGTACTTTTCTAAAAACTCCAATATATGAGGTCCCCCCAATATACATAAAAACGGGACCCCTATGATGTGGATACAAAGTTGATGTTTACATTACAAAACCATTGAACCATTCACACAAAAATACGTAGAAAAACATGTAATGTTAAAGGGATACTAAATAAAAAAAAAAATTCTTTCATAATTCAGATAAAACATGCAATTTGAAAAAACTTTCTAATTTACCCCTATTATTATGCCTTCGTTCTCTTGCTATCTTTATTTGAAAATGCAGGAACGTAAAGGTTAGAAGCCAGCCCATTTTTGGTTCAGCACCTGGGTAGATCTTGCTGATTGGTTTGCTACATTTAGCCACCAATCAGCAAGTGCTACCCAGGTCTGAACCAAAAGTAGGCCGGCTTTTAAGAGAACAAAGAAAAAATGATAATAGGAGTAAATTAGAAAGTTGCTTAAAATTGCATGCTCTATCTGAATCAAGAAAGAAAAAAATTGGGTTTAGTGTCCCTTTAAGGTGCATAATCAAAACAAAATTGTATGCTAAAAATTCAACTTGATCAAAAACGTAAAATTTGTATGTACATTACACAGGAATCAATGTTATTAAATATGCCCAGCATAAATTGTAATTTAAGTACACTGGATGTGCAAAAAACACATAGGGCTCCATGTAGGAAGCAGCGAAAGCTGCTCCGGAGCCCTTTGCGGGGCAGGTTCGCATATGCGAGCCTGCTTCCTGCAATGTAAGAAGCAGGAAGAGCTTGCTCGTTTTCAGTGATTGACAGTCCCTTCAGTCGCGCAAATGAAGGGGTGGGCATTACACACTCCGATGAGTGTGTAATGATACATACGGGCAAGCGGATCAACAGCCGCTTGCCCGTATGTAGTGAAGGCGGGCGGACAGCTTCGCGAGTTGAGAAGCTGTCCGCCTACCGGTTAGTACATGGAGCCCATAGAAACTTGTACTTATAAGTATAAAATACAAAGCGTTGTTGTTGTTTTTAAAAAAAGGGCTGAACATGGAAGTATATGAAATTGTCTCTCACATCCCAGCCTGATTCAGAAAACATTTTCGCCCCATAGATCTCACTGTTTTTGTCTTAAAAGGTGGCAAGCTTTTAGCAAAATACTCAAAACACTAATTACTCAGTGCAAAACCTATACATACAAACATAACAGTGAACAATTTGATTTGAATTAGGCGTAATATTAAAGGGACATAAAACAGGTTGAGATCTGTGCATACCCTAAAAGGGCTAATAAAAATGAATAGTTTGCTTTAAAAAATTGTTTTTAAAAATAAGCAAAATGAATTGCATAGCTTTGCTGCCTGGAGCAGCCAACTCCACTCCCCCTTATCAGTGTTTAGACACAGGCATTGTATTTCAACTAAGTTCACAGCTTCTAGGCATGGTCCAGCAGATAATCCCTATGCATTTTTGCATTCTACCAAAACAACAATAGCTATAGATACAGCCATAGAAGGAAATGTGTGGGTGGAGTTAGTTTTACAATTCAGAAACTAAAAAGAAAGGGTTAATGGTGAGGCACTGCAGTATAAATTTGCAGGTAAAGTAATTAAAGTACATATTATAATATTTTGTCTTTATCCCAACTTATTTTATGTCCCTTTAAAGTTTAAACATACATCTGGTTTTTCCTGTGTACTTTGTTCTTCATGGCAAACTTTTACATAGCAGAGAGCTTTTATTATTCCTATGGGAGACATCTTGCCACTCGCAGGGACAGTCCCTTTTTTGGCGTGGAAAACCACGTCTAGACCAGCTCATTTTTAGAATCAGCCCCTAAGTATTGACCTTTGAGTAAACAATAAAAAAGAAGATAAGGGGGACTTGTGTACATAATTAGACAGAAAAGATAATGGTGTCTGCTTTCCCTGCTAGCTTAACCCATTCCATTGGGTTGTGATTTCTATTAGCAGTAACAGTTATTTCAGATACAAAATTATACCTAAAAGTGCAATTTCCTATACATTTTAAACTCTGCAGCTGGTATACCAAGCCAATGTAAACACATTGAGGGGAGACCAATTTTACAGTAAACTTTCCCTTTAATATTTCCATACTGTACAGTATAGTTTAGCACGTATTGAAGGTGAATGTTTTTTTATAATACAGGCTTAATCTACATTCCTCTTTGATCAATACATGTTCTGCAGCGTTAATCTAGATCACAATAGATATCCAAAATCAACATGGGTTTAGCAGGTTGGAAGAATGCAAGGTAAACTGTGCATAGCTTCATATTACAGCCCATTGATTTTCCGAAGACAAGATTTGTGTGGCTAAGTGTTAATGTACCCTTAAGTCAATATAAACCTATTTTATGAAACACTGAGTGCGGCTTTATCTGGGTAAGCAAGAAATGCGTATAATACTCTTTTAGTACTCAATAATGTCCATTAGAATTAAATAAACACTGTCATTGATACAATTTCAATAAACAATAATGCTAGAGCCAAAAAAGCTAATGTTTAAAGATGGAGAACAGCAGTTATTTGTGTTAAAGGGACATAAAACCCAAATTGTTTCTTTTATGATTCAGATAAAGGGGTCGATTTATGAAGCAGCGCATGCTGTCTCCGACCCACTCCGCTTCAGTTCCGCCTGAAGCGGACGTTAAGAAGCATCTGTCCTAAGACCGAATACGATCGGCCTGATTGACACCCCCTGCTAGTGACCGATTGGCTGCGAATCTGCAGGGGACGGTATTGCACCAGCAGTTCACCAGAACTGCTTGTGCAATGATAAATACATTGGCATTTATCGATGTGCGGCGGACACGATATGCTACATCGTATCATGTCCGTCCGCACAATAGTAAATTTACCCCAAAGAATACAATTTTTAAAAAAGTTTCCAATTTACTTCTCTAAGCAAATTTACTTTGTTCTCGTGCTATTCTTTGTTGAAGAGATACCTAGATAGGTAGTGTGCACATGCCTGAAGCACTATATGACAGGAAATAGTGCTGTAATCTAGTGCTCTTGCTAATGTATAACATTGTTTCAAAACTGTTGCTATATAGTGCTGCAGATACGTGCACACTTCTGAGTTTACATCTCTACTTTTCAACAAAGGATAACAAGAAAACAAATAAAAGTTGATTAATAGAAGTAAATTGGAAAGTTTTTTTTAATTGTATGCTTTATCTGAATCATGGAAAGAATTGTGTTTTATGTCCCTTTAAGAAATTTAAATTGCATTGGCATATTGCTACATTTAAATATTAACACAGCCATATGCAGCAATGTAGTGGTGTCTGCACTCTTATTTCAATCACAAATTAACTATCAGGGCGCCAGTAAAATTGTTAATCTAATGCAAAGACTGCGCACTCTGGAGTATCCAAACACAAATAAATTCCTATACAACAATGTTGTTTTCGTGGGAACATATCCTCTTCCTCAGACTGGGGAAATGTTCCTTGTATTTTAATACGCTATATTTGGTGGTTTGTTACACTTTGGGAGGGGTACTTTGTTTTACATTTTGTACGCTAACTATAACTCTGTCCATCTGTCAGATTAATGTATCAGTTTGTTAATCCAGTGTAGGTAGTATTTGCATGTGTGTGTATATACACTTTATGGCCAAAAGTATGTGGACACCCTACTTTTTATTGAGTTCTGGTGTTTCAGCCACACCCATTGCTAACAGGTGTGTATAATCCACCACATAGCCATGAAACCTCCATAGACAAACGTCAATACAATCGGCTGTACTAAAGAACTCAGTGACTTTAAAGGTGACTTTTGCCACAAGTGAGTTTGTGAAGTTTCTGCCCTACTAGAATCTTCCCAGTCAAGTGTAAGTGCTTTTGTGAAATGGAAGCCTCTAGGAACAACAATAGCCAAGCCACAAAGTGGTGGACCACACAAACTCACAGTGGGGCCGCAGAGTGCAGAGGCCTTCTTATGGAAATCCTTCCTAGAAGAGTACCAGCTGTTATATCTGCAAGGGGGAAAACCGCGTATTATTACCCAAGATTTTGAAATGGGATATCCAACAAGCTCATATAGGTGTGATGGTCAGGTGTGTATGTATGTGTAATATTTTTTCTAACAATTACAATATCCAAAAATATCTACACTTTCTGGATATTCAGGGTATTCCATCTATCCTCAGACAACCAAACAATGGAAAACAGTGCACTGAACTTCAATAGACCCCATCCCACTAAAGTGTAAAACCAATCAACTTCAATAGACACCATCCCACCAAAGTGTAAAACCAATAAACTTCAATAGACACCATCCCACCAAAGTGTAAAACCAATCAACTTCAATAGACACCATCCCACCAAAGTGTAAAACCAATCAACTTCAATAGACCCCATCCCAAACCAATCACATGGCCAACAGCAACTTACACACAAAACACAATAATGTGTGAATGTGCATAACATAATATATAAATATATACACAAGTGTAAATCATCATATATTTTAATCTATATAAATTAATGAACATGTATTGGTGAAAATATCAATATCCTCCTCATGGGGGTTTAAAACTTCATAGAACAAATATGTCACAAGTATCAAAAACAATTCACATATTAACAGTACCTGTAATATCCATTTTCAGAATAACACTCACTGAGATTGCATACAAGCATCGCGCTAGAACTAAATATTTAAACTGCAGCCTTTCCTTCGAAAAATTATGTATATATATATATATATATATATATATACACACACACACATACATATATAAACATAAATGTATAAGATATCCGGGTAATGACAGCTGACTACTGTGGAAGCTATCTGCCTACTCCCACACACACCAAAACACCTGATCTCCATAGTTTATCGACTGATCCTTTCACCAAAAGACACCTTACCCGACTATGTGAGACGTTGGAATAGGGAATTGAATCCGCCCCCTACCGACAAAGACTGGCAAAAGATCTTGCACACACACGTTAAGGCCTCAGTCTCGGCGAGAATAATTGAGTCGAATTATAAATTTCTGTCTAGGTGGTATCTTTCACAGGACAGAATACAAAAGATCTACAAACATACCGACGGGAGATGTTGGCGCGGGTGCGGGGAGCGTGGCACCCTCCTCCACATTTGGTGGGACTGTGATATTATAAAACCTTACTGGCAGTCGACCCTAGAAATCATGGGGACTACAATGAACATGCCCTTAAACAGAACACCCAACCTTCTATTATTCCATGATCGTCCCAAATTCAAAGATAAACCCTCAACACAACTCTTTCTAATAATGCTCAACAGCTCCAAGTCCCTTATCCCCAAAAAGTGGAAAAAGACAGACACTCCTACAGTGAGGGAGTGGGTTCTTCAGGTGGACAGATTACTACAACTGGAAAGATACAGGTATATGAGGGATGACAAAATAGAAATACACGAGTACATGCTGGAAATGGGGAAACCAATAATCTCAGACTTCCGAAACAAAACATAAGATAAGGACTGACAATAAAGACTAACTTGAGGCAGGGTTCGCTCTGGAAACTCTTGATGGTTAAACACTCCAGGATCCCCCTCCCCTTCATCCCCCCTCCCATAGTGCCCCTCCCCCCCTTCCTTTCCCCCTCCTTTTTTTTTTTTTTCTCCTCCCTCCTTCACTTTCACTTTCTTTTACCTATTCTTTTCGACTCTTTCTCTTCTCTTGTCTACATACTCTCAGCGTGTCAGTGTGTGACAACTCACGCTGAGACCATCTTATCTTTTAATACACATGTATAGAGCTTATTAATCTTGTTGTTTATTAAGGCTTAGGTATGTTCTTTTGGGACTCAATAACTATTGGTGGACTTCCCAACCAGAGACTTTCTTTTTTCTATTCCCAAGCCTTTTGGGATTTGTTATCCACTCATGGACACTGAGTCTCCACCAAGGTTTAAAATTTTCTGTAATACTTGATGTAATTTATGTTCCTTGAAGTATG